>NC_040011.1:7155384-7328074 GCF_000972845.2 Larimichthys crocea | reverse complement strand
GGGGACGGACAAGGGGAAAACAATCGCCGGTGACACATGAGGAAGAGCAAGTGACCTGACGACGAGAGGCAGGTAAATATCAAAATAAAACAGGAAATGACGAGACGACACAAAAACCAACTTGACCTCACGCGGCGTATAAGTTTATATGTATTTGGATTGTATTTGAGCTATTACAAGTTATTTGACTTGTTAAAGCAAGAGTTTACATTTCCCACAGATGTTTTCTTTTCAAACATAAAGTAATGCTGTTACGTTGACGTATAATCAGGTTACGTGTCTGTCAGTCCCCCTTGGATAATTTAGCATGTCTAGTTGTTGGTAGTGCTAAGATAGGAGATACTCTTTGAAGTCACACTTACCCAACTCTTTTACTGATTTAGGTGAAACTGGATCATATTTTAATGAGAAAATGTTTTTCTGGCTTTCTCTCTGCTGCCCATCAACTCTGTTATTTTCCTGATGGACAGTAAACTGCTGCAAACTTTCGTTCAGTTACTTCAGTTACTATAGTTTTCAGTTTACTTCAGTTTGTCAGCTGGGCTCCTCAGACTGTGAGCTCAGACACCATGGGAGTGTTATGTTTGTACCACTAGGAAGAGGACGTTTCACAGGTGACTGCTGACATGGAACGAGCCAGGTGTTGAAACAGAGCGGGCAATGTACCAGGCTCAAAAGCCTCTATGACTGAAGAGGATGTTGACGGAACAACCTTCCATAATCACATCAGTGGTATTACCCACAGGTTTCCAAAGCGCCATTTTGAAACTGAAAATACGCAGCTCTGGACTCCGGCATCACATCTAAATAGGCAATGACGTGGATCATCTGTGGACACCTGGGTGCTCTAATAAGCCATATGTAACGGCACTTACCTGTCAATTAAGCTGTTAATTATGCATAACATTAAGCCTTAATATCATTTAAACATGTGAATTAAAAAATATTAGTATTACACTCTGAACCTGGGGCACTAAGTCACAAAAATACCATTTTCTAGCAATGTAGCTAAAAGATACACAGTCGGAAGTATAATTAAAACTTATTTATTTGAATTTTGTTTTACTACCTAAGCACATCCTGTATGCAGTCTGTGCACCTCAACTTTGTCAGTAAATATAGAAGGTACTTAAAATAACTCATAGGATCACAGCTGCCAGCTCCCTATGTTTAAGCAGTGTTCTTTCTTTTTCATGATATTTAACCACCTCAAACAAAACTGGAGGCCAATGCCAGCCCTACGTTTGACCTACAAATTAAATATCTTTCCCATACAGACCACCCCCCGTTTCTGTGCCAAGTGTTGCACCATCTCACATGTTCTACTGACCTCAGGTTGGTAAAAATGACAAGGGGGCGGGGAGCCTAGCAGTGAGTGGGCAGACAGATCGCCATGCAGCTGTCATTGTAAGGCTTGTTGGGCTGTGACTGTCATTTCCCTCTCGAACTGACTGGCAAGAGGTAGGGGAGATCATGAGTGGGGTGATTTAGCTCATGGGACATGAGTCAGGGGGGGGGACCGCACTGTGCAACTTGCTGGACGGGGCTTCAAACAGAAGCCAGACAGGAACAGATCTCAAGGCCGGTGGGAATAAAGAGGAAACTCACTGGAGATTCACACACCTTGTTCTGCGGAGACGTTACACGCTGTTGGGAAATGGTTTGCAAAAGGCTAAAAAGTCATCAGGAAAAGGAGGTGGAAAGCAGGGCCGTCACTTCCAAGAGACAAGTCAAGGGAGCTGTTAATGCAACATGATCCCGTGTGTCTTGCCCTAAAAATACCTCTCGCCAGGAGAGTGGCAACTATCTGTCTGCTTAATTACCTGGTAACCAACAATTTCTTTTTCTTCTTTGGACAACAGCCAAGCTCAGAAGAGAATTTATCCGTGGCAGATATGTTTCTAAATACTTTAATTTGGCTTTTTAGGTTACAGAAAGTTAGAATATCTTAAATTCAAAAATGTTAGAGCCTTGTTAACAGTAATTATTTGTGAAGCCTGCTCATAGACTCTAAGGCCCTCATTGGTATTTAGTTTAGCCATTAAGAGAGGGCCCAGTCGCTGTTATAGTCACACAGTTACAGTACATTGCAGGATCTACCAAACCAGTTCAACCATGGGAAAAGCTGAGGTGCAAATGACCCTGAAAAAGGGGGCAGATGAAGCCGTGGCACCCCCTAGCCCCATCATCCCCCCAAAGCGGTCCAAGCGAGCTCAGAGCAAGTTGTTCCCGGAGCCTCGTGGACCCGATCTTCCCACCCCAACTTCACCTGTTTTTATCCGCAAATGAGGAACGCCGCTGTGGGGACAGGCTGTGACATCCGTCTCAAGGTAACTGTGGCTGGGGACCCTCAGCCTTCCCTGTACTGGTACCACAATGATGACCTCCTCAGCCCTGATTGTTTCTACCTGTTCCCCATTACCCTGTGTATATATTGTCGGCGCCTCCCTTTGTCTTGTGCCAGAGTGTTTCGTTCTTTTCGTTCACCCCAGCCGGTCATTCCCACAGTCCTTGATCTTGCTTGCTTCGCTACGTAACGTGTGTTGTTGTTTCTGCCTCCATGTGAGTGATTTTTTTTGTTGTAAGTTTCATAGTATTAGGTTATTGATTTCTGTTCAGTTTGATAGCGGTTTAGCTTTTGTCCTCCCCTTGTGGAGTGATTTTTCTGTTACCTTTTTCCTCTTTGCTTTTTACGTTTTTTCCCTCTTCGGAGTGGTTCTGGTTTTGTAGAGTATATTCTTGAATAGTATCTTTTGTGTAATTTTCATAGTCTATTTTTGAGTCACTCAGTGTTGGAGTATTCCTAATAAAGTTCCACCCTGTTGGTGATATCTCTGCATCTGAGTCCTCCTTTTGAGTCCAGGCCTGACATATACATACAGTGGTCGGCTTGTTTATCGCGGGGGATACGTTCTAAAAATAACCCGCCACAGACGAAATCCGCGAAGTAATCAGCTTTATTTTTTACAATTATTATACATGTTCTAAGGCCGTAAAACCCCTAACCACACACTTTTATACACTTTTCCTAGACAGGCATTAACATTTTCTCACATTTCTCTCTTATTTAAACACTCTCACAGTTCAAACTTTCACGAGTCACACTGCTAGCGATTGAACATTCATGTAAATCTGGCTAGCCGAACACATTTTGTACAGTACTCCCTTAGCTAATCAGGACGCAGAACACAATGCGCATTCATACTGTACAGTACGCTGTAAAAAAAAAGCATGCAAAATTACACTAAGAAAATCCACGAAACAGCGAGTCCGTGAAAGGTGAACCGTGTTATAGTGAGGGACAACTGTATATTATTGCTAATATGCTAATGCTAGTTGGGTAGGTTCCTAGGGTTAGCTAGATGCTTGAAACAAGTTAGTACTTGCAGCCTGAATGAAGTGGTTTTAAAAGCACGAAACTTGGATTTAGTCTGCTATCAAAATAATGCCATAAGCAGATTCAAGGACATAATGACAGAAAACACCCACCCTAAGCACTGTTAAGATTGAAATGACATTTTTTTAGTGACAAGACTATGCAGTGCATGGTCGTGATTATAAGGCAAGCAAATATTAAATGTGAAAAAGAATTAAAAGAAACTTTATAACTCAACTGAAAAATTCAGTAAGATGTTTGGTAACCATGTTAACATTTTTAGAAAGTGTGACGATAAATCTATTAGAATTATTGCTATCATGTCTTTATTATTATTAGTAGTAGTCATAGTGGTAGTAGTACCTATAGTGTGATTGAACCTGACTATGTTAGCTCTAGTTTGGTTTTGTGGTGGTTGTGCTTGGTCCATTGACAGAATATAAAATATATTGATTTCATTAGTATATAATCAGCTGAACTGTTGTGTTTTCGTTACTTTAGAACAGGTGTCTTCAACCTTTTTCAGCCCAAGCACCCCTTGGACGAGAGATAAACAGAACAGAGACCCCCACATGTCACATTTTAAGCCTGGCTTAAAACTTAAACTTTTCTATTTACTTTATTCACCGTTTATTTCACCTTATTAATATGCTGGGTTAATAGCCTATATGTGTTTGTGATTGATAAAACATTCAGGCATAATGGAATAATTTATAAATAATATATAAATAGTAATAGCTTTTTGTCAAAAGTAGCAGGCTGAACTCATTATCATTTTTGTTATATTTTATTTCATTTTAATTCTCACAAATTATTTTGGTGAAAATTGTCAATTATTATGACAAAAATTGGCGGACCCCCTGAAGTACTTCTGCGGACACCCTAGGGGTCACAGACCCCTGGTTGAAAACCCCTGCTTTATAATAATCTGTATTTTGTTGGTTGCAATCTGCAATCTCACAGCTAGATGCTACTACATCGAACACACTGGTCCAGAAAACTTTATCTCTCTGACCTTCAATGGTTGCTGTATTGCCGCAGCTTCAAGTTGCCGCAGCTGTAAACATAGAAAGCACTACTTTGTAGATTAGTTAGGAGGTCCTATCTTCTTTCAGCTATTTATGTCAAATGTAAAAGCTTTTGTGACATTAGGTTACTCAGTGGTGTTATATTAATCAGAAACACAGAGTGGACAAGTCTATATAAAACTTTAATGATGATTGCAACTATACAGACCTTTCAAAATGTTTGCCATGTGAATAAAATCCTGTTGCCTTTAGCTAAATATACACAAATCTCAAACAGTCTTACAAATATCTGAATATGTTACTATAAAAACTCCTAAAAGAGTTAATGTACAGGATAGTTTCATGTTGCAGTTGACACTTGGAAGGATGGTGATTTTAATTTGGAAATCTCAGTTAAATAATTTTGATAATTCACATTGGTATGCAATACTTTATCATATCAGCCAGATCTTTCACAATATAACACTAACACACTCAAGGCCCAGTTCTTTCCAGAGCATTCAGCTTCATCTCAAGGTGTTTTCTACTGATGCTGTGATGTAATATTACCGTGTTGAAATACAGTCACACTTGAGATTGAAACTTGACAATTTTAACAATTTCCTCAGACCTAGACATGTCTGAGGAAAGAAAGGGGATTTATATGGTAAACCACGAAATTTTTTTACAGCTTACTTTTAAGCAACACGCTCACTGTATTGAAACCAAAGCCAAGTTAAATATAAGATGAAAAAAAGAAAGCAAGAGCAGATGTACAAACTTAGTAAAAATACAAAGCAAATTTTGTAAAAAAAAAAAAAAAAATTCTACCAAATACAAAAATAAAACGTATCAAAACTATTTGATGACTATTTGTCATCTGGCACATGAGATCATGAAGGAAAAACAATGATGTGATCAACAATAGTTCAAGTATCTCTCACATTAATGTGGATGTAATTTCTGATGACAGTGAAGACCTGCTGGTCCGTGACACTGTCGCTCTCTCCATGACGCCCACCTTCCTCATTATCTGAAACAGCCTTCTTCTGAACTTCTCTCCCACAAAAGCATACAGCACCGGGTTGACACAACTGTGAAGCAGGCCCAGACTCTGGGTAGCAAACATGGCCTGGTCCACCGCCATCCTTGCAGGGCACTGGTACGGCACAATCTTTGTCCTGAAAAATGTATCTACCATCACTGCAATGTGGTACGGTGTCCAGCAAAGCAGGAAGGCAAAGACCACGAACACAATCACTCTCATGGCTCGTTGCCGCTGAAACCCTCCACGGATGTGAAGCAGGCGCCTGATGGTCACTCCATAACAGGGAAGCATGATGGCCAACGGGATAATAAAACCCAGAGTATGCCGAAGGATTCTGGTGGCCAGCCGCCATACGTCAGCACTGCCGGGATCATATAGTTCAGCACACACCATCTGACTTTGGTTTTGAGAAGGGAAGGATGAATTGAACAGCCCTGGCAGAGACAGAAGAGCTCCAACAGCCCAGACAGCAGCACAAACCACCCAACTGGCCACCTGTCGGTTAGCCTTGCGTGCCTCCATGGCTCGCACAATCACCATGTAACGGTCCACACTGATGCAAGTCAGAAAGAGAATGCTGGAGTAGAAGCTTAGCTCTTGGAGGATGGTGACAATTTTGCACATGGCATCTCCAAACACCCAGCCCTTTGTAACAGATGTGGCCCAGAAAGGGAGTGTAATGGCCAGCATGAGATCTGCAATTGCCAGGTGGAGGAGGTAGAGGTCAGAGGGGGGAAGTGACTGCTTGCTAAGGCAAATCACCAGCCCCACTATCAGATTTCCAGGAATCGCCAACAGAAAGATGAGGACGTAAAACATACTGGCAACAATCATCACTGCGTCCGGGATGGAGAAGTTGCAGGGTTGCGTTTCAGGGTTGATGATGAACTCTGAGTCATTGTAGGAGAAGTTGAGCGCTTCATATATTGACTCGAAGTCTATGACAAGAGCAGACATGTTTCCATCTAAGGATAGCAATGCATATAACATTTTAGTCCTACAAACATATTACTATTATAAACTAAATTAATGTAAACATGAAAATAATCAATATACTTTTTTAACAGATCAGACAGCAGGCCATGCAAAACATATCTATATCTATAAATCTCTCTCTCTCTCTCTCTCTCTCTCTCTCTCTGCTCTGTATATATATATATATAATATATATAGATATATATATATATATATAGAGATATATATGATAGATATATATATATATATATATGTATATATATGTATTATATGTAATATATATACACATTTAAGATAGAGATATGTTATATATATATATATATAATATATAAATCTATAAAAACTATATATATATATATATATATAATATATATAATAATATATATAATATAGATTTATAGATATAGATATGTTTTAATTGATATGATATATATATATAATCAATATCTATCTATCTATCTATCTATCTATCTATCTATCTATTCTATCTATCTTCTATCTATCTATCTATCTATCTATATATATATATATATATATATATATATATATATATATAGATCATCCTCGTATATCTATATACAATCAAAGTCACTCTCGATCGGAAAAGATATTTCTTAAATAAGTTATTACTCTAGGGACTAGTAGACTACTGGTAATTACTCACCAGACATGCTGATGTCTTCTTTGAGGGAGGCACTGTGTATGTCAGTAGGAGACAAGGAACAAACAAAGTCTTTCTCTACACTCCTCCCATCACCCTAACCATAAGCCTGTTTTCCTGCTTCCCTCACAAAGGCAGAATTTGATTTGTTCAACAGTTTAAAAGGCATCATTTGTGTTTGGAAATTTGTGTTGGGGCACTCTAATCCTAATTTTGTTTATTTAAAGAATTATTTTATACTTTAATTTATTGTTAGTTTTTACATGTGAATTTGTCATACAATATCCTCAGTACTTGTATCGGGTTGCAACTATATTACCAGATTTGTTTAGATTCCCAGTCCCATTATGATTTCACTTCTTAATTTATTTATTTTTAATAGTCATTGTTTTGTGGGTTTTTCCCTAAACAAACACAAACCACATTATCTAAATCATTGGTGTCATGTGCTGTCACATGTGCAAAATCGAAAGAGAAACTGTTAGTTCTTATAAACAACAGAGGAGTAATCAAGATATTCAAGAAATCAGTGCTGCTGTTATTTTGCAGCACACTTACATCCTTCATAAACAGCATAGCTCAGTGGTAGAATGGGTCGTCCAATAACCTGAAGGTTGGCGGTTCCCTGCTGCTGCTCTCGCTGGTGAACTGACAGCTGGTGGGGTGGCAGTCCACCTCCTTGCCACGGCCGAGGTGCCCTTGAGCAAGGCACCATACCATACCCCCCCGGGCGCTGTTAAGTGTGTAAGAGTGTGTGACCTTGTGCATGTGCATGTTCCAACAGGTGCCAGCCTGGATGGGTTAAATGCGGAGGAGTAATTTCATGTGCTTCAACATGATTAATAAAGATTCAACTTAACTTAACCTTGTTTAAATACTAAGAAATGTATATAGTCTGAATGTTATATGCATAATACTTCCATATTGTTTTAAAATATGAAATTAGTTGTGGGTTATAACAGCCGATGAGGGCAACAGGCTGAAACCCTTTACCTGGGCCTCTATTACCATGCAGTGAAATTTAAAATATGTTATGCCATATGATGCGACTATATAGATGACTGACCACTGCTGAGGGGAAGTTTCCAGCTCATGACAATCATCTGTGTTGACACGAGTGACTAGCATCACATTTCCTGCCACACTTCTCATGTGTTTCAACTTCCAGTGTCACAAGTGCGGCGTTATTTTTCATAAGTGGAATTGCATAAGCAGGTTTAAACGTGTGTGAGAGCCCCATGGAACTGTTAAAAAAATGGTCTACTGAAACATTAAGACTGGGCTTTTGCAAGTTTTAGGTTTTACATTTACAGTGACACAAAACACTGTGACAGATTGCTTCATGTTCAAAGAACATAGAGCTGCTTGTTAGACTAAACAGACTCCTTTGCGCAATATAAAATGTGCTTCATATTTGAACAGCATCTTTACAACTACCAATTTGGACACTGAACAAGAAGAAAGTGAGTGTGTGTTAAAAATGAAACTTGAGGCCATAGGGTTCAGGTGCTTGGTGCAACAAAGGACATAAAAAACACAGGGTTTCATTGAATGCAATGCATTGACTCAGAATGGAATACTTATTGCAAAAGGCCTTCAACTTCTAAAAGTATAAACGTGTTTTCATGGCACTGGCAGAGGAAGTTTAATGCAAATGTAAAAGTTCATCCACTTCTGCTTAGGTATGATTTCAACACAACCTGCTTTAAAAAGAAAAAAGAAAAAAAAGACGACAAGATGGCACAACACTAAAGATAGCACACATTTTGGAGCATTTACTAACAGGTGTAGTTACTTTTGTAGGCACTAGATGGTGCTGTAGAATTAAAACAAAGACATTTGATGGGAGGCTTGCTTGAAGTTTTGTGACAGCATGGAGCTCTAAAGACAGCAATGTCAGTTTAAACCACAGCAGGACAGCTTATAGACCCTTTTATACTGTGTAATGGTTTGACTAGGGTGCTGATGATACTTATATCAATAGAAAAATGTTTAAATGCCCCACTAAAAAAAAACAACAACCTTGTAACAAACTTTTTATAGTCATGGCTGCACAGGGCAGGTTTAAACATTAAAGTGTACTGTAACCAACTGGACATACATTTTATGAATGCGTGTCACTGTCAAACAAACTACAGAAAACCAAATGTGGCAGCAGAATTACTGTAAAATTTATTTGGTGAACCGTTGCCAGTTTTTAAGTGGTCCCACCTTGATCAAGGTACAATTTGATGGCAAACAAGAAAAAAAAAAGAATGTATGTATGTATGAAAAACAGTTTAATAATCAATCTACCTACCATTAAAAATTCAAAACTAACACCTTTCCTGTCACAGAGTCACTTCAGATACAGTTTGGTTAAGAGAGAGAAGACCCTTTGAAGAATGTCGCTTGTGCATTCAGTCCAACAACTAATTTTTCACCAACTTAAGGCCTTTTCCACTTAAAAGCAGAAACGTTTTTTTCCTGATTTAAATGACAACCTTACCCACACATAAATTAAGAGAAGAAAGTGCATCAAGTGTTCAAGTAGGGTGTATAGCTTGAAAAAAAAAAAACAATAATAGGGAAGGAGGTTTAGGACAGTGTATGGGGGAGGTATCACTGGCACAGGACTGGCAATTTGCAGTGAGATTTAGAGGGAAAGGGTGTGATGTGAGAAGGCTGACCACAACTCAACCACCAAGGCTGATTATATAAGAAGTCCTGCTAGTGCATCAAGTGGTAGATCACAATCACTCTGTGCTGCTTACTGAGTGCGCTACTATTCATGATAAACAACAACTGACAATGTTAGCCTTTATAAAAATGATGCAAGTTGTTCCCAATGTCATTCATTGTTATTTTTTGAAAGCCATGACAGGCTGTGATGGGGAAGGAGGAGAAATGTTAATCTGAAGAAAAAAAAAAAGGGATAAGGGAATATGGGGACATCCACAGTTTTCCAACATGATCCCCGTAACCCCAATTTCATCTTTTGGCACGCCGTGGGTCCCTGCCATTGCTAATGGTAACTGAAGACTTTGAAGCTGTTGGGGGTCCTGCAGCTGTAACTGGAGGTGCTCCGTTGCCGGGTGTCCGACCATTAGGTCGGCCAATGCCCCCGAAAGCAGGGTCGCGGGGTGCACCGGATGGTGGATTGTTGTTGTTAAATGGTGGCATGGCACCATTACCTGTGGATGGAGAAATACAAAAAAAGGCATCTTAAGTCACGTCATCATTGTGTTTTCACACAATGTTTTATCTTATTATAAACAACCAAACTTTTAATATCTCTTTACATCTGTTTGTGTATAGCTTGTTTTGCTTGTTTTGATATGAGGGAAACTACTTGCTGTATGTCCTGTACATATGGCAATGCTGACAATAAAGTTGAACTTGAGATGTTTCATTTCAAATTTAAGCAAGGAACTAAACCATAACCTCTGCCTTACTACTTTGAATTGTTTCATGTATGTAAACTATGATTCTTAAGTATTAATCATTTTTTAAGTTATTTGATTTAAAAATGTATTTTGAACATGTAAAAGCCAAAAAAAAGGGGGAAGAAAAAAAACAAGTCAAACCTGTACATGCACAAACTCAACTGAAAAGTTCTCTTAACCAGTGCAAATTTAATTATAGCTGCATGTTCAAAAAGGAGTAGGAAGAAGTATACACTTAGAGCATCGTTTGTTTTACACTATTTTTGTATACAAGTTTCAAATTCTGGTATTGTGACAACCTTAGTGTAATCAAAAATTTGCTGCACATTTTTATTTATAGTTTTCCTGTACTGACACCATCAGTGTGAACTATTCTACAGAACTAGCATCTCCGCTGTGGCCTGTAGGTGAGTGACAGTGATAGGAGTGGTTATTTGCATAAATGAAAACATACTAACCTGGTGGGGCAGGTGTACCTGAATTCTGGTTGGGTGGAGAGTTTCCCCTCTGATTCTGGTCTGGTTTACCCTGTAAATGGAAGAGAAGGTCACCTTTAACACCCTATCACCACTGGTGTTGACATCAAACCATTAAACAGGTTAAAAAGAGACTGAGGAGAAGATTTTTTTCCCCGCTTATGACAATATTCAGAACTATATTATTATGGGCACCCGAGCAGTTATTTCCCATAATGACAAGTTGGGAGCGGGTGCACGGCTACTCACAGACTTGTTTTGCTGGTTTCCTTGGGTTAGCAGCTCTGGGTTTGGTTCACTGAAGTTGGGCACTTCTGAATACACCATGCAGAACCTGCAGAGACAGAGACAACACCCATGTTTCAACACAACATTCAAATATCAGTTTAGGCGATCAGGTTACTCTTGAATTATTTGACTACATGTTTTCATAATGGAATAAAGTTGTGTATTGATGTTCTTCAACCTCGTTTAAAGCAAACTACACACTCTGCTCTTGCACGATGCCTGCTGCCTGAGGAGAAATTACATCTGGGACAAGAAGATCACTCGAGTAAAAATAGATGTGTGGTCTGCTACTCACTCTCCAATCTTCTGTAGATCTCCTCCTCTTCCAGTGTATAGGGTCAGGCAGCCTTTCCATATGGATGCATAGCTGTGACAAAAAGAGCAAAAGATTAGTCGTACTGTGATTTTAAACTAAGCAGCTCGGGAAAACAACCACACGTTTGCATGCATCGATCTGTCTGTAGATGTCATAAATATTAATGTCCTACCCTCTGGTCAACTTGATGATGTCTCCTGGCTGAATAAGGCTGCCGAGCTCATCCCAAACAGAGATAGCAATGCTCCCACTCTTGTCTGCCACCTTGCAGGAGCGAACCTCATGGCCATCTTTCGTTTTGGTTACTCGTCCTTAATTAAAAAAAAAACAAAAACAAATCAAATCTAAGTTAGAGCTAAGGCTTGTTTACAGTAAATGTCACCATGCTATGTATTAACACAACCGCTGGCCCCTTTAAGAAAGAAAAGACACGAGTTGATGGCATGTGGATGGACGCTTCACAGTCATGGTCTAAACTACTTACCTATTTCCAATACGATGAAAACGATATTTAAATTTTTCGAGCCGGGCTTCACATCCTTTAACAAAAACACGGCCTCGGTTGTAGAGGCTGCCATCCTTAAGTTTGGAGGAAAAGCAGCCACTAGTCGTTAAAGTCAGCAGCTCTGTGTGTCGTCTCTCTACGTTAGCTTCGGCTAATTCATTAGCCCGTTAGCCAAATGCTAACTGAACCGTACTGCAAAAAAACACTAAGGTTATCTTGTTTATAGACACAAGGACCAGCTGCTTAGTTAGTCTACATTCAGGTTAAACACCACAAACACTGTGACACTAGAAGAAAGCTGAGTAAGAGTTCACTGGCCTGTTTTTTTTAGCTTTAGCTACACGCTAGCTCGCTCGTCCTGCAGGCTAAGTGAGCTACCTCCTCCTAGTTTCAGGATGTGAGTCTCTGTGCATCTTTCTTTTCACGAGTGTCGCCATAATGGCAGCTTCATTCTTCACATAGCGTAAATTAACCTATTAATGTAGCCACGCTACAGGCACGTAACGATGTAGCAGTGCGCTATAGAAACAAAAACAAATCAGATAAAATGGTATTAATAAGCTGACAAACAAATCCAGAGTTGTTGTTTTTGTTTTACTGGAGACCGCTCCACTAGCCTGAAGTTACACAATAGCTTGAGAGATTGTCTGTGTTGCTAACTGTTTGTTGTTGTTGTCTCCCTCGATTAATTCCCAGTTAATGTTTCGACCGCATTTCCTTTGTGAGCCTCTTTTCAGAGAGAGGAACTGTTAGCTTTCGCTAAGCGCGCAGTCTGGCCAAATGCTTTGTTTTTAAAGACTGGTGTGTCTATATCTAACTGTGTTCGAAAAGCCTTATGTTAAGGGTCCTGGATATTTATGCTAAACAATACTAAAGCCCCCAAAACGCTATTTAAAATCTGTACAAGCTGTTGACTACGCGCTTTCCCTCTGCTTCAACAATGCCCCCAAAAACTACGTCAGCGACTGTTGCCGGCCGCTTTTATCTGACTCGGTCGGCTCCATTATCCGACACAGCGCAGGGGGACACGCGTAGAAACTTCTTTTCTGTGTGCTCTTATACAATCGAGTCGACACATACTGACAATTATCGGGCTTCTGTTTATAAATACAATGCAGTCGCAACACTAAAAAGCACGACGACGTGCTGACCTGTTAACAGAAAAGAAAGAAAGTAGTTGGTTTGGACCGATGACAGTTACAAAACAACGCGAGAGTTCAGAGTCAACGATGATAAATAGTGTTTTTTTTCTTTTCTTATGTACATAAAGTCACGTTATTCGTTAATTTTATCTCATCGTGGCTAATTGTTACTTTTAACACTAAACATGACCGAGTGACACGGACTTACTCACAGTGGTAGCGCAAAATGTGTGCAAATACTAAGTGTACAATCGTAGCGCACGTCAGTTATAAATACGTTGGGTTCGGTTAGCTCTGTTTTCGAAACCATTCGTGAGAAGCAAAACAAAAATCGTCACGAACAGGATTCGAACCTGTGCGGGGAAACCCCATTGGATTTCGAGTCCAACGCCTTAACCTCTCGGCCACCGTGACTATACAAACTCTATATATATCCAGGATTCATTTTAATGATATCAACAATAGTAGACTTAATATGGCATGATGGCACAATCATATTTCAGTAAATGACTTGGATCGAAGATCGGTCGTTTTCGGCTTGCTAATTGCAACCGCGTACCATCTATAACGACAGCTGAGAGTGTGGTGGAAGAAGCTCAGGGTGTTGGTATAAGTTCGGACATTGGAGGGAGACAAACACCATGAAAACACCTCGGCCCGCTCATATATAACTGGAGAAAAAACCCTCCTTGGAATAGTTTGAGAACATGTAGACACCAATACACTGTTTTGCAGTCTTTGAATGTGGACCTCTCTATCATGGAGTTGAATCAATTTCATGGTGTTCATAGACTGAGAGAAAAAGAAACTAAATACCTCAACAGAAAGTAATCCATTACTCTGAATACAAAATATGCTGTCAATAGTTTTTTCCTCTGTGTGCATCATGTTTCAAGCCAGTTCACAACTCTTTAAAGCCCCATCGTGTCACCTTTCTACCATAAAATAACATCAAAATCATGTATGTATTATGTTATATTGACATGTTATCAGGTGAATTGTGTCTGTCAATTCCCACTCTGCACCACATACGTGGCACTGTGTAACTTAGTGCTGTAAAGTGCCATGTACTTCTTGGAGCACAAAGTCACACACCAAAAACTATTTCACTGATTTTGGTGAAATTTGGATAAAATGTTTTCTGGTTTTACTTTCTGCTGCTTCTCAACAGCTGCAAGCTATAGGCCAATGCTAGCTCAGTTTGTCAGCTGTGCAGGTCAGACTGTGAACTCAGGGCACCTTATTTGGACAAGGGGAGTTTCGGACCACTGGGAAGAGGAAGGTTTTCAGAGGAGCTGGCGAATGTTGACAGAGAGCAGAGCTTGTGTTGTGCTAGAACAGGAGCTCAGGAAGTGGGTAATGTAACCAGACTCAGCAGCCTCAATGGACATAATGACAGAAGAGAAAAGACTGGAGGGGACGTTGATTGAGGAAGCTCAGAAATCTGGGACTGCCTCTAGTTGGCGAGAGCTTCGTGAAACAAAAGGCTGAAAGACAGACACCAAGCTGGGCTTCTTGCTGTTGGAATAATAAGTAATATTAACTGGCTGTTATGTCATGTGTTGTTGCACTTGCTTGATGTTTGGCTGTTAACAAAGTTGTTGAGCCACACATATTTGATTGTAAGTAATACAATTATGACAAATGCATGTGAACAACTGTCCATTTTATGATTTGTGGAATAGCATGTCAAATGAAAGAGAAAAAAACGCTAATATCCTTGTATTGCTGTTTGACATAACTTCTGTCTACACGAAATTATTAGTTTCTAATTCTACCAAAATGGGAAAACTACTTAATCTCTTTAACTAAATCACACACATTTCAGTTACTCTGTATCATTTTATTGATAACTAATTCAAGTACTAGAGTAATATTTTTCCACTTTCTTTCTCCGGAGTGCCCTGGGGGAGACTGCCTCCTACTTTGAAAACCTCTGAGCACTCTGAATCCACACTGTGCTATGTAAGTAAGGGTTGAGTAATTGAACCACTCCCTCCACTGAGATTAATCCTCTACTACCCTATTACCTACACTTAGGTTCATTAGATTATAATGCTATGACCTACAGTTATGTTCAAACTTGCAACGTCCTAAGCAACAGCAAGCTTAACTACATGTTTCCTGGGGCATTATGGGTCAAAGAGTCACTGGGATCACAACATGAGTGACGCACAGAACTACAATTATATAATTTATGTGAAATGTGTGCCCCCAAAGTCTACAAATAAAGACCACAGACAAACCTGAATGTTATATTTTTTTTATTGATGTATACAATACTAGATTTTGAAAGGAAATGCCTGAATGTTTACAAGATGCTTGAAACAAGTGTCAGGAGAAGTACATTTAAACACTCAAGTGGCAGGGAATCTTCAGCCGTGAGGGAAACTTCTTTGGTTTAAGTGATTAACTAAATGAACAGGCCGTAAAGTAAGAACTTTGTATTAACAAAGATGACGTTAAACACAATATCACTACCCAATAATGCTGTAGATATCTGGTGTTTCTAACAAAAAAACACAGTTCTTACATATGATCCATAATTAAACAGATTTCAAGACAAACACAAACAGACTTTTACACACATACACAAATCTAGAGTTTACATTTAACATTAGCAGACAGAGATATCACCAAAGTAAACATTTGCATGAATAAGCAGAAAATACCTCAAAGCCAGTCACATTTGAACCTCTACATTACACAGAATGCACACTTAAGCCTAGTGTTCGATCCCTTTTCATATAGATGATTTATAAGACAGGAAAAATATCCTCAGAAATACTAAGAACATTTAATAAACACAGGTAACAATATATTGAAAATCATTCGTTAGGTTTTGTAAGGCATGAAGCATTTTAAAGGCTTTAAATGAACTATTGTTACAGCTATTTAAAAGTGTACTGCTTTTCTCCTGTGTTTCCCAGGCTTCAATGAAATATGATAATCATTTTCTTGCATAGTTCAGACTATTTGGGATACCATATTTTGACTTAAAGAAGTTAAGAATCCCATGCTCCATGTTATTCTAGAGGAAGTATAATTAATGTAATGGTGTAAAGGTCATCTAATCATATACCACCTACAAGAGTTCCTGTTCTCTAATGCATTTCAGATGCCCACAATTTCAACACCTTTCTGCCAAGCTGAGCATATGCCTAACCCAAAGGCAACTTTATCTTACTTTCCAACAACTGAAGTCTTTTCCAACACTTTCCAACACCCACACCTGTCCGACTTCCACCACAAGCTCATGCCCAGGAGCCTCCATAGGGGCAGAACACCTGTGGCTTGAGAGAGCCTCTTCCTCTCTTTGCACCGTTTCAACAAGGAGGCCAAGAGCATGAAAAATGGGCTGAGCAGGAGTCATCCGTCAAAGCTAGGAATGCTGTCCTCTGCCTTAATCCACTTCTGTGACCTCTCTAGTATCTGGATCCTTGGCACCTGGTATCACTTGCTAAATTATTTTTGGGGAGTCATGGCACTGGACATCTGTAACCTAGGCTGGTAAAGTACTAACAATGTGCAACAAGAGGAAGGTCACTTTATAGAAACTTTCAGGCATGACCTCCAAAATATGAAGTGGAGTGTGAATGTATTTGCACCTCCTTTAAACTTAAAACTTTTCTCAGTCTTTATATAGGTGGCATCAAACTTTGACCACACCCCATGAATTGAAAGCCAAAAGGTATTCCTCAGGGGGGAGAGAGAGAGAGAGAGAGAGAGAGAGAGAGAGAGAGAGAGAGAGAGAGAGAGAGAGAGAGAGAGATCAATATTTTACTGTCTTTCTCCTATCTACAAAAAGATAGGAATCCATCCCCTCAGGAGAGCAATTACGAATACCAGCTTGTGCAAGGTAAAGGCACTGTAGGAGTATGTGTGTGCATATATATAGAAGGAGGGGTGATGGTGCCTTGGCAGTTGTATAAGATAGTGCTCATGTCTTAAACATATCAAACTGAGTAAACATTTCACCATGCAGGTTATAATTGCCTGAAAGAAAAACGTACAACCACCCAAGTAACACACATTCAACTTTTACTGTATGAAGTACACACTCTCAAGGCAGTTATCATTGAGTTACTATGTTATGGTGTGTAAGACGAATATACCTAGAGTAACGTGCCTCCCAAAATAATTTCTATACTATACATAAACATACAAAGTTGCCCAGCAGAAAATACAAAAGGTCTGCAAAAGGCACATTAAGTATGTTAGTGTTACAACCTGTTTTCTTACCATGTAGAGCAGCGTCCATCCTACAGCTGTCCTTCATTTGTATCATTGTGACTAAGCACTAATGTGAACTGGTATTTACAAATAATTTTATCTTTTATCTCAAGAACATTTAGATTATTTTAAATTATGTCTATTCTAATTTTCAACATCTCTCTTCATCTGGAAGTTTATTTTTACTCAGTTGGCGATCTGAAATGACTAAAATATTTTAATATACCACGTATAAGTCATCTGGTGTTCTAGGTGGGTCAGCAATGATAAAGTCGGAAATGGTGGATTGGATGTCTCTATAGAAGTAACAACAACAATTTGACAAGTGCAGGTGAAGGACATGAGACAAGACAGCTCCACTTGTACTAAGTAGGGGCACCTGTTAGTTAAGATCTGGGATTTTTCGGCACAGGTCCAAAGAATTCAGTAAACAACCTCAAGGTCACTACAAAACACGCCAGGACCTTTTCACTAAAAATCCAGGAACTCCCCATTCCAACTCTTGCACAACCTGGCAACATGGTGCCTCAACAGGCTGTGGGCAGTACCACTGTTGTTAAGATTTACTATTTTTCACAAAGAACAAAGAGGCTATCTGTCAGTGAGGGAAAGAGCTCCAGAGGCAGACAAACACGGCAGGAGGGAGATAGTTGGCCCAACGCCCTGGAGATGTGCTTCTCTATTGAAGAGGTGGGCACCACTAGATGGGAGTGAGTTATGGTGCATTACTGCAATGTTGCTTTCTTTGGACAAGACTGCTATGGGGTTTAGGAAGCACTTGCACTGTGAGGTCAAGATGCTAAGGCAGTTTGTGTTAAGGCTTTTAGACTATGCTGGTGATAATCAACGATACTGTTGCAGGTATAGTCCAAGGATGGACTACCTTAGGAAGTCGAGAACATGTTTCTAGTGTGTATACAGTAGGTGTTGATGACAAGAACACAAGACAAGTTAACAATGGAGGGATAATTTGTGCCTGCTGGGTGTTCATAAATGTAGGAACTTTAGGAAAAAAAGAAAGAATGGGAAACTAGAATTGATGCTCACTAAAATTAAATCATATTAAGACGCCTGCTCTACAGCAATTGTTGCAGCGGGAATCTGGGTTTCTGTTGCTGTCTCAACAGGACTTTTGTTTTGCTCTTTCTCTTCTTCCTCCTCTTCTTCTTCCTCCTCCTCGCCAACATCTTCATCATTTTCAGGAACTGCCAGGCCAGCACAACGATCACCATTTATCTCACACTCAATGCTTGGTGGCTCCCCATTGATTGCCAGCTCCGCCTTCAGGCTCTCTGTGGTGGAGGGACTAACCACATCCTGAATCTCCTGGAAAACACCTTCCTCTGTATGCACCTCTGCCAAAGGAATTTCTCCATCTAAGCCTCCAAGAACAGGAATCTCCACATGGGCTTCTTCCGCAGGTGAGCTCATATCTTGTGTAGGGACCTCTCCATCTCTGACCTTCTTGACATTGAAGGTCATGGGAGAAACCTTGAAAGAGGAGCTCTTGGAAGTTGGGCTCTTAGGATGGTTAGGGGTGAGGCTCTTCATGATTTTCTCACGCTTCTCTGGTGGCACAATCTTGGTGGTGATCTGGGTCATCTTCTTCTCGATGCTCTGGCGTGAGAAGGCCTTTTTAAGACTGTCAACCTTCTTCAGGCTGTTGCGCTTGAACTTGTCGGCCCTTCTCTCAAATTGGCGGGAAGTGCCCAAACCCAGAGATTCATCACACTCGAACATCTCATCCCCCTCTGGGTGTGCTGCAAGATAATCATCCTCATTGGAGGACAGACTAATGGTCTGAAGACCTTCCTCTTGGGCACGGCTGCCATCAATAGAGCCCGTAACAGAGGGAGTAGGCAGGGTGGATTCTGCATCATACTGGCTTGGTTGTGGGGTCCTGAGGGAGTCTTTGACGAACACGCTAGAGGGGATTTCGTTGTCTTCCTATTGGGAAACAGAGGAACAGAAAAAAAGTGTGTCAAGAGGGCAGTCAGTTATGAATAAGCATAATTTCTTGAACCAGGCTTTAGTTTGACCTTCATGATATCTTTGTTTCATTTGGTTAAGGTTGGGGTAAACTTTAAGCAACTTTACAAGTTCCAATGACTTTAGTGAAATTTTTGATCATGATGATTAAAGTCACAATATTTCAGGTATATTTCCAAACACACAACCCCCATGAACAAATGAATGCATACCTCTGGCCATAGTTTGGCCATTGTAAATGGATGTGTGTGTTTAATACCCTCTAAGCACTACACATGTTGGGTTGGTCTGCCTGCTGTGGGTTGAGCAAACCAGTCTCTGCATGCCTCACTGGTCCTGTTTTCCTCAAGACATCTGAGGAATTTCATGCTTTTCTGCAGGGGTCACACATTTCTCTCCATTTTCTTTCTTTTATACTGGACTCTGCCTTTAACCCAAAATGCTTGAACACATTGATGATAACAGCTTGAAATGGAGTTCAATATCTGAAGTTTCAGTTTGTTTCTCCTCGATCTCTTGCCACTCCCTCTTACTAGCTGCCTATCCATCTGTGCACAATCATGCAATCACACACATGCAGGCACACACTGGGGATTTATGAGCTAGAGTTCCCACCTCACATTCCCCCCATCCTTTCACACCCACAGCTGAGTGGAGAGTGAAGGTGCAGCTTCAGTGGTTGACATACTCCACTACACATGCTCACAAACAAATGTCCCAGTGACATCAGCTCACCGGTAGATACTTGGTGTTGAGTGTAGTTAATGCAACGCAGTTTGCTGCATGTGTTGCAAAGGTCAGGTACAAGTCATGCCTATGGGTGGTTAACATGAATACTTTCATTTGCCCATAACAAAAGAAATCCAGCTTGATTGGACAGATTTAAGGCCTCCACACCCCCACAGGGCTGAAGATTTTAATAAAAACAATTTCTGGGCTAGGATTATAGTAGCGCAGTGTTGGAATTTAAACTAGTCAGGTCAAGAAGAGTTTCAGGTGTTTAACCTCAGGATGTGTCAGTATCAAGCGCTAGTTTCGGCCCCAGTCATCCTCAGTACATGTTGGAATGACATACTTTTTAAATATTTGTTTCTGTGCACCACATTTTTAAGAATGATTCTGCACTGAAATATGATTGCATTTCAAAGAATGCATGGCAGCTCTAGAGACATTATAGTGTTTTAAAGTATCTGGATGCCTAGACTGTAGGTTGGTGAAGGAGTGTGCAATGCATCTTTCCTGGGCCGTCATTAACACATACTTAAGGACTGGGTGAACCAGATAGTCTGGCAGAGACCTGCCTCTTGTGTTTTTGCTGAAAAGGACAGCGTTATTTCACCTGCAATCAGTCACTGACAACAAGTCCATTCAAGCCAACTTTGACACAGTGTTATGCTTTCTATGAAGTTGGTCAAATGTGTGAGATATGATGATATCTGTAACAATTATATTATAAGATGTTGTAAAAAGTGTTATGAGACTGTAATTGTGATATGTAAACTGCACAACACCATGATGTATAGTGAAATACTCTTGCAATATTGTTGCAATATATTGCTATTATGACTACTTGCAATATATTGTTATTATTAGTGTCAAACACTACATTTACACAAGATTTAGCCCATCATAAGAAAATATCAAAGTGTGTCCATTCCCAAAACCACTTCCAGAACTTGTGCACGACTTTCTGCACTCTCCTGAACTACTTTTGGGAGACCTGAGGCAATTTGAAATGAGTACTCATGATTATGTCCAACTGCAGTTTTACCCATGTCTGATCCGCAGCAGTTCACAGCACTGCATTTGGACACCTCAACAGTTTTGTAGTGTATAAACATGTCTTAAAATGGAAAGCCATGCAGAATCCCTCCCGTTTTTTAACCAGCTTGCAGACACCTGATACCTTTTGCCTTGATCTCAAAACATGCAGGCATCATTCACAGTTCAGGTGTGTGCCAAGCATGTGAGGTGTCTCCTGGTTAATGCTAATAAATCTGTCAGCGTGTTTGAGAACTTGGCCATATTTTAATGGTAAAAGGGTAATTCTTCTAAAAGAAGCTGGGAGTTGTAACTCACTGCAGGTTTGTAACTTGAAATCCAAAAAGACAAAAGACAGCACCTTTGGGAGCAGCTCTGGTTACCACTACCTTTGGTTTGGTTTAATTGTGATCCTTTGCTTTCACTCTTGCTCTTTGTAGCTCCCTTCTGTCATATCTGAATGAGCAGTACCTGGATGCCCCAGTTTGTTGTTGGTCTGCCACACCCACAGAGACTGTCTGGAGGTGAACATGTTCATGCAGAATCAAAATCAGAAAGTTAGGAACTAACTGTGGCTCATGTTCTAGACACGTTTGATGTTAGTGAGTAAAGCCATTATCCTATAAGAAAGCTTTCTGGTTTTATCCTTGCCTCTCTTATCTGTGTGTGCATTTTAAGTCAGATAAAGTCGAAGAGTTTTAATCAGCATGAAATGTGTGATAGCTTAAGGGTTAAGCACCCACCTACATCTGATCAGTCATGATTAGAAAATCAGCCAATACGGCCTCCACTGACCCTCATTCGCTGAAAATAAACACTAATCTTCGCTGATTGTTTGGCAGCGTTAAGGTTTCTAAAGATCCAATCCTCACACCTCTGCTCCAGTCTGGGCATGCCACAGACTTTCTGATTTGGCTCAAACATGTTTGATATAATCAGTGTAGGCACTGGAGTGTGTGGGAGGCAGCAACTGAAACTCGAAAAACCCTCCAATGAAAACTGAGCTCTACTACCTCATTCTGTACCAGACCTGCTGCCGTAACAGTTTAAAATAATGTTTGACTGACTGACCCATAAGTCATTCACAGTGATAAACACAGTCTAATGCTTCACTTGTCAATTTTAACTGAAGGGTGTCAATACTGATCACTTAGCAAGAGTGTCAAGAGTTCATCACCGCATTTCCACCCCGAGCCTCGACTTCATCCGGACTTCTGTCTGGACTGTTCGAAATCTTTTATTATTAGGTTTTTCTGCTATTTGGCTGCCCAAACAGTAAAGTAATGTGTGGGTGTCCCCAGTCTGACCCCCGACAATCTTGGCAAGCAAGCTAGAATAAACTATTTTTTTCCCAAATACCATTTGACCCATGTCTGCCCTGTGTGTGTGCGTGTACCTCACATTCTGACACTTTTCTCTCGGGAACCCTGCTAATTAATTTACCCTCTAAAGCAAGCACTCATTACGCAGTAGATAATGTGATATGTGTGCGTTTCAGTATCTGCGTGCCGATGTGTGTTTGTGTGCAGCCATGTAGGACAACAGTCATTGTTTAAAGACTATTAAAGCTGTTTAAGAGAGCGACATGAAACAGAATTAAAATGTATTCGGAGCAAACCCTGAAAAACAAAGTTAATTTAGTGTGACAGCAAGTTTACTGTACGTTAAAGGTCACACACTTCAAAAAGATATTTTGTATGCTTATGTAATGGAGTTCAAGACCTCACTTAACGGTTGCATGGTAGAACTGCCATCTAGTTACAAGTCCTGCAAGGTGTTACTCAGCCAGAGCTTATGTAAATCCGTTCTCTGGAGTCTCCTGCTCTATTCAAGCAGAGAGAGATTAGGGTGGGGCAGGACGGAGTCGCCACTGATTGAAGGAGCTCCGATGGGGTCAAGTTACTCTCTCAGTGTGTCTCTGTTTATACTATATGTGCAATGATACTCTATACTGTTTCTTTTGCATCTGTTATCTCTCTTTTGTTGAGTGTGCAAGCAACTCCAGTGATATACTGAATTAGACTTAGATCTGCGGGATATGGTTGAAATCAATATGAATATGTACAAATATTTTTACCCATGCTAGCTGCTTAGCTCTAGGAATGGCAATTCGGTCCACCACTTTAGGCATGACTTTAGAACTATCGATTGCCAGAAGATTGTACCGCATCCATGATGGATCCTTAAGACGTTGATGATCCTGTGACATTTCTGCTAGCACCACAAACCTTTGTTGACATTAATGTTTTTATTCCACAGATCATAGCCGCAGACACTCTGCAGACACCTTGTGAGTCTGTGTGCAGGAACTACCACTGAGTGATTTTCATACCTTTTTCCAGGTGTTTATGTCTGTCTGTGGACATATTTCGTAATGCAAAAGCATCACACCTGTCCAAGATGCTTTAGAGGTGTGTAGCTACAGGGTTGTCAAAAGTGTTGGTACTTTGATCGTTTTGATACCACATGTTTAAAATGAGACGATTTCTGTTAATTACACATTTGATAGAATCTAATATAGTAGTAAAGTTATTAAAAATACAGAACAACAACATCCACAATCAGTTAATAAGACAGAAAAGGAGTAGATAATCCTGTTCGGTTGACTGACAGTCACAGAGCGAGAGATGTTATCAGTTATTATTTTAAAGAGGTGCACACACACACACACAACACAGTATTTATTTTTCAACAGACCTCAACAGCACACGTTGGTTTTGATAAGCTACATCCTTAACAACAAGCCTCATGCGGCTCACGTGCAGCTGTGATACACAAGTGAAAAAATCCAAAGAGTTTTGTATGTGAGTAAACACTAAAAATGAAAAGATGGATAATAAAATAGTAGTTTAGATTAGAATACTCTGTTTTCTGTGGGAAATACTGCATTTGATCCTCAATATGTGTTCAGTGACTTTTTCTGTACCAGCACTATGTCGTGTTTGTGTATCAAAGTTTAAAATTCTGGTATCGTGACCTTATGTAGCTGAGATCAAAATAAAAGGTCCCAAGATAAGTGTGGTCCTATGATAGTATTAGGACATTATATCTGTGACGTTACCCACGGGTTTCTGATGAGCTGTTATGAAGCTCAGTGTCGTCTTCACTTAACAACAACGGAGGTCGCACTAATGTAGTCACCACTGCTGAGTACTGATGGATCATTGGCATTGTGGCTGCTGTGTTCCCAACACAAGGTAGATCTCAATAACTTTGATCCCCTCACGTTTCATCTAGTCAACACTTCTTTTTGTACTTTGTTTTAAATGTGAATAGCTGAGGTTGATCAGGTCATCAGTTTTTTTTTTTTTTTTTTTCCCCCCCAGGTATTTAGTCATAAACCACACACATGCATGACAAAAAATAAATAAATACAAGGACACACATCATAAATGTACTAATCAACACACGCACACAAAACTACAAAAAAAAAAAATCCACCCATTTACTGATAACCGATGAACCATGACACGGAGATTTGCACAGTCAGTAAGGTGTGTTGATATGTGTATGTGTGTAATCAATTTAAACAGTGTTTTTCTGGCACTTCAGATGATGAATAGAGGTTTTCTTAATCCTAACAGGCGCAGTTAGTACAGGTGTGTTGTCACAGTGAGTCAGGTGCCTCCGGGGTACTGCACCAATGAGAGGGTAAGCCATCCCTACCACACACACTGACAATAATGTGTGCACACATACATTTCTAAGACCTGCAATTATTTGGTTACAGAAGGAACGTGAGGCTTAGTTTAAAACAACAATATGTACCTAACACTTTACGGCATTAAGTCACTTGTGGGCAATGTAAGGGGGCTCAGCAGCCTCTATAGACATAATGTCAAAGGTGAAACACCAAAAGGTACGTTGACAAAAGAAGAAGCTAAAATGAGAGAGTGACCGAGCTGGAAGCTGCCAGAAGTGTGATGAAGCTGTAAATTCAGATTTTCGATTCAGATTTTATTGACTTTTTTGCGAAGCTCATTTCAATCAAAGAGTTAAAGACAAATCTCTGGTTCTGAATATTCCCTTTTTCCTTCTTTTAATTTCCTCCCACGCTCCATTTTTCCTATCCTCTTCATCTGTAATCCAACCCACCTTTATTCAAGATATCCAAACACTATAAACACTGTCCCTCATACTGTAGTCCCCGCAGCCTCTCACACACTGAACCACAACACAAACAATATCATCCATTGTGCAAATTTGCCTTCATCTGCATATGTTTTGATTACATCCTTTTCATTATAGTGCAGAGAGTTGTTTTACAGTTCACCCTACCCAGCTTGTTACATAACATCACACCCCCTTCACGCCCATCCCAATGTGCACGAGGAGCCATCTGTGGACAGAGGAAGTAGGGAGGAAAGGAAGGAAAGGAAATGGAAATCTGCTATTTGTCATGGGACAGGGAAACATGATAAACTCTCACTCTCTGCACTGCTTTGCACTCATAGATGTTCGTACAAATATTCTACAACTTACAACTGTTAAGGTCCAACACCATACCACCATAACAAATATGCTCAAACTGTATCATCAACAACTGCTTACCAATTTTGAATCATGCCTCTTGGCCTAAAAATGACACTTGCATAACAACTCAGGGCATTCTTTGCCATCGACACCCCTCCCATATCTGCCTCAACAAAAGAAAACATGGCGTGTTTACTAGCCTTGCAAGCTTGCGTAATCACGCAAAACAATAACCAATTCAGGCGCCATGTCATGCTGACAAGCTGAAGATCATGACAATCTGGAGAGGTGACATAAATGATGATGTTAGACGTCCAACGAAGACCTGTTCACTGAACCTATAATTCACAGGATAACAGCCTGTGTGCTCCGGATGATGATATGTTTCATGTTTCTATGTATATATGCTAATAATTAAATTTCATACATGGCATGGTATTCATTATAATAAACCCATGGTTGACTGAACCGTTGCGCTCTTTGTCCCTTCCTCTACATCAACCAGATCACATTGTCTTGCACTATCACGTCTGCATGTGTGATGCATATCTTCAGCTGTGTCACAACAACACATTCACTATACATTTGCAGTTCTTGTTGCTCCCGTTTTTCCCCCCCTCTCTATTGATTTCCTTCAGCTCTTTTGTTTTAGTCCTGCTTTACACATTGCTGCAGCACAATCACCAAACTGTGCCTATCAGAACCATTGTTTGATAAGGGCTGTGCAGAGATACCATGAGCATTTTTGATAAGCCTACCACCAATTGTTGCAATGTTTACTCCATATGGAGGTCAGAGGGCATGAGTGTCAACAGAGAAGCCATCACGTTATCTGTATTCTCATGTTTTATTCAAGAGCAAAGAAATACGAACACTGACAACTAAAATGGCTATTGTTTTCCCTTTCCTGTCATGGATGTTTTTGCGGCCTTGGCAAGTGAATTAGTTGGACACTGGGTGTGAAAAGTCAAGAATGAGACACGCAGATGGAGTCCTGGGGCCTCATTACAGAAAAAATGTCCCAACTGCTTGTCCTATTTTAACTCAAGTTTGAAAGATTTTTCCTATTGCAGAAGCAATCCCTCAAACTTGTCATATCCAACCTCAGACCTTGTAACTTATCTTAATTTCAGAAAATCTAACCAGAATGGGAAACTGATTCTTCCAATAGGCACTTGTGCTGTCAGGCCTGTATCAGTGTTAAGAACGTACACAAGACTTCACTTGGTTGGTAATTGGCTAACTAGCTGGCTATAATGGACAAGAGAGCCCTTCTTTTGCTGTCCATTGCAGCAAGCTGGTTTGTCAGTTCAATTCCAGCTATGATGAATCAGAGGCATGAATCGCTGTGATGAAAGAGAGGAAACTAAAGCCCATTTTTCAAGAGGTTTCTCTTCCAAGTTTTCAAGTGGAAGAGGTGGCAGATGCTGTGATGTCAGTATGCAGAGTTTGGAAAACTGAGGATATTAAACATGTCAAATTCAAAATAAATGTCTTGGCAGTCAATATCCATCTATAGAAAATTTAGAAATTTAAAGCGTCATGATCATGTTTCAGTGGTCACGTTGTTCCTCATTGTCACTGCAATAGAGACCTCACCATTATAGTTATGTTGAATTTAGGACAGGGTCAATGTCATCTTAACTTAGGACCTCCTAACTAACTAAATTCCTATCCTAAGACAAGACTTTTTAAAAAAAAAACGTAGTTAGGAAACATGTTTCTGTAACACCAAGAATCCTGAATGTCATCTTAAACTGAGATAAGAATTTCAGATTTAAGCAGTTTCTATAATGAGGCCCTTGAAATTTAATGACAGAGAAAAATCGGTGAGAGGTGGGAGTCAAAAGCAGATAGTTTTGTTCCATTCTGTCTCATTGTGTAATAGGACCTTGAGCTTCTTTGGCAGAATACCAGCACCAAAACAACACTGTTTCCTTAATCATTCAGATAATATACAAGGAGATTAATGTCATTACTTTATCAGTACCTGCGGAATGATGAAAAACATGCTAAATGTGTGCTCTTAGGAGTCTTAGAAAGAAAAACGTGCAGTGCATCATGGGGCATGCTGGGAGGCAGAATGGTAGAAACTGTGACCTTAATTTATCTTTGTACGCGCTGCTTTGTTTGTAATGTCCCTGTTGCTTTGTAAAAAATTCAAATGAAGGCTTCAAGTTTCATGGCAAATAGAAATGACTAGCATGTCATGTCATGTCATGTCATGTCATAGAGTGAACGCTCAGATTTTCAGATCATCATCATCACTCTTCTGTGTCATTGATGTTGTTTTAACTTGACTTTCCCAGCAGGAATTTGCAGTTGCACCATTGCCTTTCGCCTCAGAGACTGAGACAATTGAGCAGACTTGTCAAACCTGAATGTGACAGAGGAGCAAGCACAGTAAGGTAATACTTAAATCCTTCTGTATCCAAATGCATGTCTTTTACCAGTGCAGTCAACAAACTAATGTTTAATCTCTTATCCAAACTCAGTCTTATATAGTGCTACCATTAGTTGACAGAAACAGTAAAAAAGAAAAAAAAAATATCTGCCTTCTGCTCAATATGTCTCTTTTTGCTCCTCTCCTCTTTTATTTTCTGAAAAACAAAAAGGATTATCTGAGTATAGTAGGAGTATTTGAGGCATAAACCCCAAAGGGAAATTAAGAATGATAACAAAGCGGTAATCCATGCTGTAGACAAACATCATTGTTCATTTAGAAAGCGTGCCTTAAAGGCTGAGACCAGTTTCACTCTTTAGAGTCTTAGCACTCTTCTAGATTGCCTTAATTTCTCTTTCACAGGGGAGGGACAAACTGTATGAAAGTCACTTCTTGTGTACTGGTGGTTACTGGAAATTTAAATTACAATATTCTCTACAAACCACAGGCTTTTATAAGTGGTCTACATATTAATAAAGAAGATGTGTACCAAATATAATAGCCTTTTTATTATTATTATTTTACAATAGACATGTCACTAGAGGAAAAACAAACGTGTAATTAATTTTGTTAAGGACTGCTCATCTGCTTCAACTGCCACAATTCACAATAGTAGAGCCCTGAAAGTGGCTGAATGAAGTTATAGTTAATTATATCAAATACACTCTTCCTACTATGACATGTCAAAATGTCTGCTGTGAAAAGGATCTATTAAAAACTCAACTCATCTGTAAGATTAATAGAGATATTCCAACTCTTCACCATCCGACAGCTGCCAGTCACAACAAGTAACTAGCTGCTAGCTACCTGTTTAATATATCAGCTGGATTGTTTGTCTAAGGTGTCAGCTACCCTGAATACTTCACTACTATTCTGCATTTCATCAATTTCTTCACACGTTCACCAAACTCAGTGTAGGCTTACTAGTGGCTAAGACAGCAAACAAGTTAATCCATTGCCAAAGTGATTAAAGGTTACTGAAATTAGTAACTGAAATGATGCATACATTTTAAATTCTAATGCCTTCTGGTTATATATCCTGCATGAATAAATGAAAAATGCCTCGATGCATGATGTAATCATGTGTATGGTACTGCTATTAATTTTTTGTCTGTAGTCGATTTCTTTAGGTTCTGTCTGTGTGTCTTCTTCTTCTTCTACTTTGAGTTACTTTAAACGGGTTAAAGCTCAGGAATACATAGACCCAGCATGTTTAAATGCACTGAAATAGCTAGCTCTGCTTTGGGCTATAAACTGGTGCTATATATCACCCGGTCGAGGTACGCACACAACAAATCTCTGCAGTAGCCTACAGCCTGCGGCCTGCTCCAACCTGTGGAGATGGATATGAGTTTACAATGGAGGATTCTGCACTGAACACGTGCGATACGTGTACTACAATTACACTGAAACATCTAATTACCTGTGAGAATATATTGTTTGGGGATGAGGCTAGTTTAAGAACAGCTCTATACTCAAATTTAACTCTAAACTAGCTCTAACTCTCTCTTTCTTTTGCTTATTCAGGGTTTTGGTTTAAAGGATTTCTTGTAGTAAAGCTTCACTTGTGTCACATCTGATTTGTATGTGCAAGACGAGACCCAAATGGATCGGACACAGCTGAACACGACTTATTTATTAGACCATTACCTTGCCTTCATTCAACTCCAGAGCTCTGTTTCATTAAACCAAAGGCAAGTGCTTGGGGCGAGGCTGGGAATTACCAGTTTGTCCTCTATCTTAGAGTAAGAACAGAGCGTGGAAAAACAGCTTTTACTTCCTGCCACTAAAAAGACTAAGAAGAAGCCACAGCCCTCAGTCATGTGTCGATACACAAAAGCTATATGATGACTGGCAGCAAAGCAAACTAAATGACAGTGACTGAAGTTAAGCCAATCTTTCAAAACCTTTGTGAGCGTCATCTGCACTGAATGACGAGTCAGGATATGGTGGTGATAGACTGAAAAGTTTTACAATCTGGAAGATTTATAGTTAAATAATTTTACCTACTAAGACTTGTTTTTGCTAAGACATAAAAGAATCAAGTTCTCAAGAGCTCCTCCAGCACAAAGCTTGTCGCGCCCATTGTGTTTAGCTTGGCTGAGGAGCATGTTTCTTTTTCCCTTGTGATACGATATGAACGTTCTTTGATAGTGTGTGAGCGCTTGGACTATCGCCCCTCCCTGCCACTCTGCGATTAGGGATCCCAAAAACACAGATGATCACCAAACATCCTCTTCCCACCCCACCAGGAGAGCGCTCAACTCCTCTCTTACAACTAAATATCTTTAAAAAAGAAACACACACTCATGTGCAAAACGAGAGAACAGATGAAATTCTCACAGCGTTCAAATTCAATTTACCAATGTGGCTGACTTGTTTGCTGCAATGAAATTCCACTGTGAAATAAACACAGATGGGAAGATTAAGATCTACTCAGAAATAAATGACGTCTGTCGCAGGAAATTACATTCTAAATATGCCATATTTCATGCTGCATGCCACACGGGATCTCCAGGGTGATTTCTGATATTTAAACACTTATGTAATGAGCTCTGAAATTAACCTGTGTGACAAATGACAGAAGAAGAAACTCTGCTATTTGCAATCCAACCACAAAGTAATTACCGAAACGGTTTCTATAATGTACACACTGGGATCTCACATGGCTGGGAATTGTGTGTATCAGTGTGAGTGTGCAAGAGAAAAGGCCTTGAGAGGGGAGGGCCATGTGAAGACAGGAAAAGCACTGGTGCACAAAAAACAAACAAACAAGGCCCAAGCAGCGGTAATTAAGTCCTCATTAGTTCTTGTTATGCACAGGAACGCAGCGAAGCAGCAGACAGAGCTGTCATTTCTGACCAACAGTGGCCAAAACCTGGAGCTGGTATAGATCCCTGCTACATGCAACAGTGGGCGTTTACCCAAAAAGCCCTCTGTGTTTCCACCTCAGTTGGCACATACAGGGTAATGAGTGTTCTGGATCAATTTTGTCGAGCAGGGAGGGAGATGTGGAGGGCCCCCTCAGCCAATAGCTACAGGGCTGGTACAGGGGGGGGTTTGCCTCTTTTGGTTTTGCTTTATCAAAGAGTAGCGTGAGGTGCACAGCATGTGCTTTCATGCAGTTTCAGGGAATAAAAACAGGTGGCTTGACCAAAGAGGGGGAAGAAAAGTGGCCACGTGCAAAAACGTTTAAAACATAAACCAAAAAATGTCAGACAATAATGTTAGAGCCCAACACCAGATGGAGAAAAATCAAGACAAAGAGACAGAAGTTGAGGCAGAGAGTGACGGACACCGAAAAGAGTCAGCACAAGCTCAGGGGAGGAGAAGGAACAAGGGCTGCACTTATTTCTTTTATTTCCCGCTCCCCTCAGGCATGCCAAGTTTCATTTAGCAGTCCTGTAACTGCATACACCTGACCCAACACATCAGCATAACATCCAATAGGCAAGTTGCACGCACACACAGGCTGTACACACACATACACGCCCTTGAGATCAGACCTGCTGCTACTGCTGCTGCGCGCCTACTCGGCTCTTAGTTTGAGTCAGGATTAGAGGGAAAATCTCAACTTGGCAGAAGTCACATGAGCTTTTAACTGGAGCCTCAAATACATAATACATGAAATAAATTAAAATACATCCATGTGATGCATAAAGAGGAAAGCTAATAGATTTGCAACCAGGAAGCATGACCAGTGTCCAACCTGACTGTCTTATAAAGCAACAGGGCACTCCCTTCCTGCACAGAAAAACTAACAATTCAATCAAATTGATCAGCGGTGCCTCACCCACAGACGTACAGAGCCACCTTGTACTGGGTATGGTCTTGGCACCTGTTGCATTTGAACAACAGAGCCTCAGTACCTGGGAAACCAGATAACAACAGCGGTTAAGAGCTTCTCAGTGGCTCTGACTGTGTCAACAATGGCCCCCCTTTCGCTGCCTGGGCACACACTTGTACACACATGCTCAGACGCACCCAACCACACACACACACACACACACACACACACACACACACATATATAAAGATCTAAGCACTTATTCATGCACAAACTATAGTGCCTTGATCATGTTGAGTGGAAATGTGTCTGTCAAATACAACATGCTTTCATCTTGCATGGCAACCAGATGATAACTAAACCTTTATCTGCATATGAAGAATCCAGGCTGAAGTTAACGTCTATCTTATTATTTTTTCTATGACGGATGAAGCTTCAGCTGTTTTAAGATAAGGGAGAGGTGTGTTCGTCATGCTTTCCACGTCGTAATTTCCTGAGGATATAGGAAGGTTTATCACTTTTTTCAGGATAGAATTTTACCCTTGCAGGTGTGGTATGACAGTTGAAATGGTAAATCCATCCAAAAGCCATCTGTCTGTCTGAATTATGACTGTGGGGTGTAAACAGATCTAGTCAAAGTCAGCGTCTGAGCCCTCCTCTATTATCCACTCTAGCTCCATTCCCAGACACACCCTTATTCTCACACACAGACAGCATGACAGAGAAAAGGCCTCATGTGCATGTGCGTTAAACTTGCTAGGAACTTAACTTATATCAAGAAACCAGGTTCTGCATTTTGTGCAATGTTCTACAAGCAGAGGTGCGTTGAGAGACAGAAAACAGTTTGTAAATTGAGAACAGGTTGCTCAAGTCCTATTCAACAAGCTTTAAGTGCTGGAAATCTAATAATGATTCTGTGCGTCCTTCTTGTGCCAAGCAAACACACACACCAAACACACCCACTACTGCAGTCAAATCTGAATGCAAATGCAAATATACACACTACAGAGTCATCATGAGGAGTTCATGGTGCAAATATACCATATGTTAACACAATAAAACTTAAATAGAGAAGTCTATTTAGTACTGCACTTTATAAAGTTGGGGAACTCCAGAGGAGATATTCTGACTCACAAAAAACACAACCTCCTACATTTACCATCATGCAACTTGATAGCGTCTTCCATTAGATGATATACAGTTACCTTCTGAATGCTTTTTTTTTAAGCTCACACCTGTTTGTAATGCAGGCCTCTATTAGCTACATGTTTACAAGCCCAACCCGAGATAACCCTGATGACATCACTATGACATCACCAGGGTTATTTTGCCTGGAGTGTCCCCTCACACAGCTGTTTTGATCAAATCTGTGAAGTTCCCCTTTAAAGTTCAAACATTGTAATAATTGGCAGTGTATTTTGTGTGTAATGACCCTTTGAAAAAAAAAAAAAAGGTCACCATGTTCCCTCACCTGGAAGATGAGCACTTTAAAATGGTTCCTCTTCAGCAGGTGGCTGTGGTTTGCCTCCAGCTTCTTCACCTGGACGGCCTGTTTGTCCAGGCGCTCCCGCACATCCTTCAGGTTCCCGTTGACTTTGCGGGAGCGCTCGAGCAGCTTGTTGACGCTGTTGGAGGTGCAGATGTGGGTTTTAGACAGACGGGTCACGTCCCCTTGCACGACCCGCACGGCGCCCTCCAGGTCGGCCTGACGTTGCTCCATCCGCTGCTGGTTTTCCTGCACCGCCTCCAGCATGTTCACCAGCTTGTCCAGTAGCGCCACCACGGTGATGGCGCTCACCTGGCCGCGGTCGACGGGGCTGCCGGGCAGGACACCGCTCGGGCTTGTGGGGCTTTTTAAGCCCAGTCGGGAAAGGGTGCTGGTCGGGGTCGGGGAGGACGGAGCAGACGATGGGGTGAAGCTCGGGATGAGAAGCTCCGGGTTTTCGGGCTGCGGGATGGTTTGTGCGCTCCCGGAGACGCTGCTTGGCTCGGCGTGGGACGCGTCTTCTTCCATGATTCACAGGTGGTCAAAAAGTCCCGCTTCACCCAAAACACAAATAGTTTGGTTGTAGTTTTAACCAGCTCTCTGATGCTGCTGTGACTCGCTCCAGCTGGGGACTGAAAACAGGGTGATTCACTTGTAGGGAGTTTGACTCGGCATCCACGCCCCTATCTGTCTTTCTCTGTGCGCGCACACACACACACACACATGCAAAACACACTGTGAACTTTCAAAACACCTCCCATTGCAAGCCAAAAAAGGGAGGGGCGTGGTTGCTATGGAAACCGGTCAGGCCTAGCCCTATTGAGAGGTAAGGTTGGTTAGTGTATGTGTGTGTGTGTATGTGTGTGTGTGTGTGTGTGTTCTTCCTTGTATGTTTGCCTGCTGTGTATTTTCATGTGACTGCCAACTATTTCACTCTGTGCATGCCCGACTGCATTTTGTGACTATGTGTGTGAAGCTTTGTGTTTGTTTATCACACTCACTGGTGTTTTCTGCTTTGTAATCGAGGGCAGATGACAAAAATAATAAAATAAAATAAATAACTACAAATAAGTCAATTCTTTTTTTTTGTGCTTCAGGAATTTCCACTGTGTTGAGAGAAATCCTCTGTATTTCCTTTAAACCAAAGTCTGGTGTTTCTTCCGTGTTGCCCTATGAGCGCCTCTTTCCTCTCCCCCTCTTTGTTTTCGAGCTCTGTGTTGTGGCATGGGGCACACTGACATGGAAATGTGGAAATCCCTGTTTCAACAATGAGCTCATCTGTGCCCTGGCCTCTCTTTCTCACGTACTCAATCTCTTTGTCACCATTGCTGTAAATATATAAATCACTCAATCAATCGAACATGTTTTAAAATGAATGTATGAACGTAAGTGCCGGGATCATAAAGGGAGAGAAGCACGTACGGTTGCCTGTGTGATTAATCCCCTACTACACTGGAGCTATGACAAGAATCTATTTTATCAGTGCAGAGTCTGGAAAGCATTCAAAACACCTGGGTTTTATTGGATTTAGCCCATTATGGCAAAGGCTTGGTCAGCTACCATCTCATCTAAGATCAATATAAAAAGTATTCACACCCTTAAACTAAGATTAGACTTTCTGCAACTACGTGTGTGTACACACACACACACACACACAAAGAAAAGACACACCTTAGAACAGCACTGAAAATGTTGGCACAGTCCACAGTGCTCCTCAGATACAAACCGCATTAAAAACATTTATTTTTAAATTGTGTTGATATCTCTAAAGTGACGTTAACAAGTTTTGCTGCTCTCAGATCAGCTGACTCAAAGAAATAGTTCCAATAGTTTGAAGAGATGAGAAGACGTGTGAAACATCTAGCTTGCTTATGCCTAAAGGTAAAATAGCTGTGGATCAGACCTTTTGAAGGAAAAAGGAAGTGTATTGATGACTCATTGGGATTTTATGGGGGGAAGGGTAGTCGTGTAGATTGCTTCAGGTGCAGTGACTTCCGTTTTTTACACTTTATTTTTTGTAATGATTAAACAAATACACACAGGTTTTTCCATTAATTTGCATAAGGGTAGTGACCTGCGACCTGTCGTGAAGAAACTGAATCAACTTTTTGAAAAATGCACGCCGATGTCACACAGTGATGGCCAACCCAACCATCGGATTGATCAAACCTGAAACTCAGGCTGTCCAGGTGGAGTTTAGGGATTACACTACGATACTATGATGGATACCTGTTGTGTTCTGGCATGATTTATCTCATATACCCAACTTATTTGTCTCAGTCTGTGCCGAACAGTGGTTGAGCGACACTGACAGTAAATGAAGTTGGTGACATTCGCCATATATTTGTCCAAGCTCAGTCTTTTCACTGGCTATACGTGGAAACATTGAAGGCTAACACCTCTTTATGAGGTTACTCACTCAACAAGCTTCAAAGCCGTCAGAGTAGAGTGGAAGTGCTACAGTAGACCCAAAACAAATTTCCTTCCTCCCCTGACTCAAAACCCCAGTGTTACTAACCCCTCTCTCTGTCACCGCTTCTCCTTGGAGACACACACTTTTGTCAACATAAAAGTGTGACCTCTCGTTCCTACCGCTTGAACTCTGACTTTTCCCACTTTCACCCTCTGGGATAGAGTGGAGGGAATGACGCTCCCATCCTGTCATTCCCAGCTGCCCCCCCCTTCTTTTCCTTCCTTTTCCTCTCTCTACTGACCCTTTTCTCCATCCATCCCTTTCCCCTATTTCTTCCTCGCCCTCTAATTTATCATCTGCTTTCCTGAATTCCTCCAGCGTTCCTGATGGTCTGCTCCATGTTTCACACATTCCCAGTGTTGTGTCAAGGAAAGTTGTCTTTTCCATGCCCCTGTCTTTTTTTTGTAATAACACTAGTTATTTAGAATGTCCTTTTTACTGTTGATCTTCCTTCAGTCATATATCGTAGAATGTATAACAAAAATAATTATGTCATGCTCACAAGCTGTTGATGGAAAAACAGTTGGTGGATAGACATCAAGTCCGCTTGAACAAATGGATATATTTGCCCTCTGTAGGCCACGAACTGTAAGTGCACAAACAAGATCAGTGAGACCTACATGTACATGTATGTATAAAGAAATAGCCCTTATACTCTGCTAGAGGTGATTATGATTAACTTATTTCAATTATCTTATTTTTATTGACTCTTGCAGTCAAAGTTACACTTGACTCGAGTGTCCATTGTTCTTATTTTGCTTGACAAAATTTCTCTTTGTAATGGGATGGAGCTCCTATCAAAGAATTCCACCATTTCAACAAACATGCTGCTGCAAGTCGGCATCATTGAATGAGTAAGCTTTGTATCCTGGGAAACTTTCTTCTAAACCTTCAGCAGGGGATGTGGTGTTGCTGTAACCGTTGGCTGTTGGCACACTACCTGGGCGGATGACTTATTTTCCAAGAATGGTTGATGATTGAATGTGCATGAATGCAGTCTAATGCAGTTGATAGGGGATTATTTAAAAAGTCTTTGCAGAAAAGTTATTTATTTTTCTTTTCCTAAAAGTAATGCACCAACACACTATGCCGTTTTTGACATGCAAAAGTGACAATGGTTAACATTATATTTTGGGCGGCGAACAGCTGCTCACACACTTCCACAGGTTAAATACGCTGCACACAGTAGTTTTACCTCTCTTTTTTCACCTGTGCATGCTCTGCAGTCCTCGTCATTGCATCTGCTGGCTTAAGAAGACGGCTCCCGTCCTCCTCTGTGTGGTTCCTGGCCACATGTTTGTCTGGTTAATTAGGAAACAAGAATGCAACTGAAACACCCTGAGGCAGACTTCATGTGGACTTCAATGCTGGTTTCTCACACAGACAGAGACATTATAATGCCGAAGAGGAAATACTCACGTGGAAGTGTATTGTCTGCTTTTTCACTTGGAGCTGCTTTGATACTGTTTATTTATAGGTTGTTAAAAGCACAGTATACAGAATCTGGTGACACTGAAGAATAACTGAACTAAAAACAATACTAACAGTAATAATAATGAATTATTTTTTCAGATCTTTTTATAATAAATGTTACAAAAAGCTTTACAGAGCAAAAATTAGCAACAATAACTAATAAAACAATATAAGATACACACAATTTTTAAAAAAAACAGCAGTCTGGAGAAAAGATGTTTATTCTGAAAAATCCTCTTTCAAGGTAAATAAAATAATATATGAAAGAACGTGATGGTTGACGCTGATATGACAAGCCTTATGTGGAAAGATGGGAAGTATTGAGAAGGATCTGTCAACTCCATTTGCAACTTTGGGTGTAGGAAATTCCAAGAAACCCATGCATTAGGTAAACTGAAGATTAAAGGTTATCTGTGTGCTTTGTTGTTATAAATTACAGCAGTTTTACTTGTTTTCCTTTTCTTACACAAAGGAAGTACCTCAAAACTACTCATTCACTTGATTCCTCATATTTCAGTCATGTGATGGTTATGTGATATCTGCAAGAGACACAACACATAGCTTTAATGGGACCCCTAATGCTCATGGTCCCATACAGGTGGTCATACCTATGATGATATGATGGATGCCTGGCAGTGTTTGATTTGTATAACTAGTTCAGACCGGATGTCTGGTCACACAGTGGGAAAAAAGGAAGCGATGGTACCCTTTTGTCGCTAAATCAAAGGCCCCTACAGAGGGGAAAATGGCATGCTGGGACCAAAACAGATGGCGATGGATCTTTAAATGACCCTTTTTCACAGACCAGCGTGTGTTCGACACACGCTTACTTATAGATGGCCTTGTACATTACCAGAGGAGTGTGTACGTGTTGACTGTGTTGTGATGCTATCAGTTGTGAAGCTAATGGACCAATTTTTGAGCTTTGCACCAAAGGAAATAAAAATGTACCTCAAAATGTGAAGAATGCCTTTGTGTATGTGTGTGTTGTTTGGTCACGTGAGTGTCCAACACCATCAATTTTCAAACCAACAGGGCAATCCTTCCCTGTCAGAGGAGGTGGAGGTGCAATTTGTTGATTGTAAAATCAATGTGGGGGCTCTCCTGGCCAGTCATTCAGCCTGATGGTTCCCAAAGATAGCTCCGTGCCTTCTCAGAAAATGGTTTGATTTCTCTATTAATTTATGCATCACCAGTGCGTCTCTCCACACGATCAAGTTATCTAGATTTGAATGGCTTGTAAAAAAAGGCTTGCACGTTCAAACATGCAGTCCAAAATGGTAAGGAGCTAGATGAGGAGTTATGCGTTTCTAAGATAAGTGTCAGATTCCAAAGCTAAGTGCCTATCTGGTTGGCTCGGTAGGTGTTGGGAATGTGCCTATAGGGAAATATTTGTGTGTGAACTGGTTGTTATGTGTTGAAAAGAGAATGAGAGTATAGATGTATGGGACTTGTTTACCAAATAAACCAAAGGTCATCTGAGATTGATCAATGGGTTCGTCAGTGTATGATCACCCTCTTACTTTGTATTTTACTTGTACATGTACATGTACATTTCATTTAACCAGATTTAAAATGTTCAAAGTTCCCCTGCTCAGAACATTAACTCTGCAATCATCGCCTTTTAAACTGATTTCACAAACTTGTTAGAAAACAGTTGCCCGTTTACACATCCAGCAGTTACAAGGCAACATTATAATTCATTTGGACTCGTGTTTCAAGCCACCTGGTCAATGTAAGTCCATTATTCACTCCTTTTTTAAGCTCTGTTTTTGGTCTCTACCAACTCCTGAGGGATATATGTGTCTCTTTAGCTGCTAAATGTTCACCAGCTGGTCACTAAATGTGCTTGTCTGCCTTTTTGCTGCTGTGCAGGTCTATACACTTTTTACAGCTGTTTTTTTTCTCTGAAGGGAGCTACTCTCTATGGCTGAAAACGACGCTAGGAGACCACGTTACACAGTATAATATATCCTGTAGGATTAGACTGAAAACATAAACATCTCTTGTGTTGTCATGCTGTCTTCAAGATGTGTGGAGAAAACATGTTTTGAAAGTATATTGTTTTAAGAAGCTAACGGTACTTTGGTGATGAACCCAGTATCAGAGTATACAGTGGTCCCTCGTTTATTGCGAGGGATACATTCTAAAAATAACCCGCAATAAAAAAAATCCGCAAAGTAAGTTTCACAATTATTATACATGTTTTAAGGCCGTAAAACCTCTAACCACACATGTTTATACACCTTTTTACACCATTTTGTACAGTACTCCCTTAGTTAATCAGGACGCAGAACACACGTGCGGTTCTCGCTTAGCCAATTTGGGACGCAGAACACAATGCGCGTTCATACTGTACAGTACGCTGTAAAAAAAAAAGCATGCAAAATTACACTGAAAAAAATCTGCGAAACAGCAAGTCCGCAAAAAGTGAACCGCGATATAGCGAGGGACGACTGTACAACAAGCTTATCTTTTATAGCACATTAACTAACATCTAACGTTAGCATTCAGACCTCTTCAGAACGTGCTCATGTTGTAACTTTTCTACCATAAAATGACAGATTTGAACTCATGTTGATACGATACTGACTTGTAATCAGGTGAATGTTGTCTCTGTCATTTGTATGTCTGCTCTCACACTATGTAACTTTGCGCTCCAGGTACGATAACCCACAAGAAGTACATAACGCTTTACGACACTAAGTCACACGCAACCAACTATTTCCTTGATTTTGGTAAAACTGGATCATATTTTATGAAAAAAAAAAAGTTTTCTGGTTTCTGTCTGATGTCCTCCAGCTGCTGCACATGAACTCTCAGTTATTTATAGAGTGACGGACAGTAAACTGCTGTTAGCTAACGTTAACTCACTTTGTTAGCCCAGACTACCCGGACTGTGAGCCCTGAGCACCAGGGGAGTGTTAGCGTTTGTACCACAGGTACCACCGGGAAGAGGGTGACTGACAGGAACGAAAAAGTGACCAAATAAGAGGCTGCCGGATAAAAGTAAATCTGCGACTGACTTTAGTCATTGGTGAGAGCTTTGTAAAATAAAAGGCTGAAAGACAGACGCTGAGCTGGGCTTCTTTTCTGTTGGACTACTAAGTAATATTAGCTGGCGGCTATTTCTTGTGTTGTTGCATTTACTTAATGTTTGGCTGCTCGCAAAGTTGTTGACTCGCTAGTTTTTGATCATAAATAATAAAATCATAGCAAATACATGTGTACAACTGTACAACTGACAGTTGTATTGCACTCTGAAACTCAGGACACTAAATAATAAATTAGAAATACCAATTTCAATGAAATGTTGCTTTAATCTTAACTTAATTTTTGTGGCACACCACATGTGAGTTCTGCAGTTATACCCTTGTAATGGAGATAGCACGGACACCAAGTGGCCTCCAAATGTTGGCGGCAGTTTGTCAGAATTTAATCTAAAGACATTGGTACATTGGTACCGGTACAGTATGTTCCTCCTCCATCAACCAGCTTTTACAAGCTGTTACTCGGACAAACTCTGTTTAAACTTGAACATGCTAATCCAATTAGCACCGGCAAATGGTACAACCACAGATGGAAGAAGTCTTCTTTTATTCCTGGAACCAAATCACTGTTTTTGGCAGATTAGTCTGACTGACTATGTTACATGTTGTTCAAACTTTACTTTTTTAAGTAAAAACCAAATTCACTATGCATATCTGTTTATTAAATGCTTGCATTCACCACATTCCAGCACTACAGATGAGAGCAGATACTCACAGACATTCACAGAAATTTCCTTCCTACTCCTCCCTGGCCTTGGGCCCACTGGATTTGAGCCGAAACAAGCAGGAGAAGACAGGAAACTGACAGGATTACACTGACTGAGTCTGTTGGCTACAATGCAGACGCACAGATAGGGGAGTGGGGTGTACCCAGGGGATGAACTGCAGGGTATAAAGCACGGGAGGTGTCATGGAGGAAGAAACACATCTGTGCCTCTTGAATTACTGATTGTGCTCATGATTTAATAATTCATGCTCTCAAATTACTAATTTGTGCTCTTGATTTAGTATGGTTTTTGGTGTGAGACAGTTCAAGGCTCTGTTTCTCACGACTCAAACAATGCCACAAAGACACACCTTAATGAAATATAAAGTAGCTGTATAAGTTAGCTGCTGCTTTCATACACGAGATACTTTGAGGTCCTTAAACATTGCATTAGTTGGTGGAGTTGTGTGCACACAGATCTTCATGTATGCTGAGTTGAACCTTTTTCACTTTGCTGAGTCGATGTTCACATGCCACGGAGTAATCTGTTTATTATCAATTATTAAACACTTGAAGCAGTCGCACAGCAGCATGAACAATACAAGCGTCTCCAAATTAGGATGGGTGTTTTTATTCATGTGGCATAACAGTGGTAACTTAATTATCATGAATTATTTATAAGGGGCAGCAAGGAAATTGTTTGGGTGGGGAGAAGAGTTTATTTTTCATTTGAACAATATCAATTTCTTTCCCCTTGACTGAAAAAAACAATGACCCCCAACTTAATGTGTCAACACAAGAGTCAAATACTGTACACAAAACACTGTACTTTAATCAAAGAGTTCACCTTCAGGAGTATTGAGAGATTAATTAAAGAAACCTAAATATTAGACCAGTCATATCAATGAAATGTTTTCTACCAAGTCTAATGAAACACTGATAACTTCACAACATAAACTTAAGGTCATTTATCATCATTGATCAACCCAACAAGATTAAATTGTTTTTAAAAACACATTTCTGTCTAGTAGTTTTAGTTTTAGTCTTTAGTCTCCAGCTCTGCAGAACAGCTTGAGCACCGCAGTATTTTTCACTCGCAAATAAAAGTCTAAATATAAGATTGGTGATATTGTAGCCTGATTCAGCGTGACAGCAGATATCTGAATGTCTGTCATAAACCAATTTCAAGATTCCTGAATAGCAAAGCCAGGCTTGTCAGAAGTTAAGGTACTGCTTGTATAATAAAGCACTGTCCTGAAACTTGAGTTCCAACAGTCATAAGAACCTAAAATACACTGATGTTTCTGTCTTTTGATTGCAATAAATTAATCAAAAGGATCCCAAAATAACCATGTCATGATGGATTTATAAAACGTCTGAATTCCTACTTTGTAAGGACTGTCCGTAAGATGACGGGCCAACAACTCTGTGACTTTATTTGCATTCTGTGTGAACACACCATAAGAATACAAAAGGAGTGAATGACACCGGACTTACAGAGTACTGGACAGTAAACTGCTGCAAACTATAGCTACTGTTAGTTAATGTTAACTTAGTTTGTTAGCTGGGCTCCTCGGACTGTGACCTCAGAGCACCATGGGAGTGTTAGTGTTTGTACCACAGATGTTTTGGACCACAAGGAAGGGGAGGTTTTCAGGCGACATTGGAGGATCGGTGTTGTGCCAGAATCAGAGCTGGTCAAGCTGGAAATGTAACCGGGCTCAGCAGCCTTTATGGACATGATGATACAGGTGAAAAGACTGAAGAGGACGTTGATGGAGGATGCTAAGAGAGAAAATGAGAAAGTGAGACGTTGATGGAGGATGCTAAGAGAGAAAATGAGAAAGTGACCATGCAAGAAGCCAGCAGACAAGAATAAACCTGGGACTGACCTTGAGTCTCTGGCAAAATGGACTAGTACGTAATATTAGCTGGCTGCTATGTCTCATTTGCTTGATGTTTGGCTGTTAGAAGTGTTTCACACCGGGGAAAAATACAGATCTTACATAATGTCACTTTAACTAATATACTGTTTTTTGTCATAATCTAATGTGTTCGTGTCATAATGTTTTTTGTTCTATGTAATGTGTTTGTGTTTCTTTGTCCAGTTGCTGGTGCACATTTAAAGCAGGACATGAGAAGCACAGCCTGAGCCCCAAAACAGCACAATAAAATAAGAAAATTTTATTTAAATCTGGTCAGATCAATCCAGCCTAGTGTGACCGACAGATAGCCCCACAGCATGAATTATTAAATCAAGACCACAAATCTGTTTTTTTCCCCCAATGACACTTTGCATCTTCTGTACTCTGGGACTGGGAGGCAGATGAAGGTGAGTGTATGGACTGTGGGACCAGACATTCTACATCAGGGATTTCAATCCTAACAGCCCCACAGACTCTTTCTTAATGGGTTTCAAGAGGTCAAGTACAAGGCTTTTGCCGCAGGTGAAAACAGGAAGGAGAAAAGATGTGCTTTCAGAGCTGTTTATCCATCACATCCATCACACAAGACTTTTGCATATAAATGCTGTATTTCTGTATAATCAGTCAGTGTGACGCATCATTGCCTGAAGTTTCTGTGTTAAACTTGGTAAAGTCGGGTTGACATTAATATGTGATTGAAGTTAATAAAAGACGTGGGATCTGCCCTTCAGACAAACAAACACATGCCTGTTATTGTAATGCCTACAGGTTCATTAAAAACAGGATGGGAATATTTTTAAGTCTGCCTCCTTCTGAGAATTTCATATATTGAACTATAATCTTTTCACTTATTAAAAAAAGTCTTGTGGTGTTTCAAATAGAAATGTGACTTTGATGTTTTCAAAAACATTAAATTAAACGTGCCCTCTGTCCTCACTGTAGATAAATAGATGGAGTAATTATTTAAAGATTAAAGCAACATTGTGTAGAAATGGGTATTTTTATGATTTAGTGTCCCCGGTTTCAGAGTGTGATACCACAGAGGTAAAGACAGACAGTTGTATACATGTATTTGTTCTAATTACATTACGTCTGATCAAAGACAACTGTGCTAACAGCCAAACATCAAGCAAGTGCAACAACACAAGACATAATATTACTTACTAGTCCAACAGCAAGAAGCTCAGATCGTTAACGTTAGTTAACAGGAAGGAAACTCTTTAAATCACAGAGAGTCGAGGCGGAGCAGGTGGAGGATAACAGAGGAAAAGAAGAAAACCTTTTCTCCATAAAATAACATTGCAGAGCTGGTTAAAAACGTACGGATGTATTTTAAAAATGTTGATATTTCATTGGGTACAAATGCAGCACTTTTCATAAGTCAGAATCAACTCACTGACTGAAATAAAAATGTAAATAGAGTAAAACAAAGATTTTCCTGCGAAAACTGTGAAATAAAAAACATAAAATAATATCAAATGTAAAAAAAAAAAATTAAGTACTCATAACTCAAAAAGTACTGAACTACATCGAATGTTTAATATTAATAAAATATTGAGTAACAGCTTGTTTTTATGTAGTCTGCTGTAGTTTTTCATTTTATGTTTATTGTAACACCAAAAAGAAATGAATTTGCGTAACATAACCTCCTGTTGTTTTCTTCTTTTCGACGCTTTCTGTATTTATGAATGACCTATTTTAACATGTCGAGATGAAAACGTTTCGTTGTCGGCAGGATTCGAACCTGCGCGGGGAGACCCCAATGGATTTCTAGTCCATCGCCTTAACCACTCGGCCACGACAACTCTGAATCCAAATAAACGTCACACATTCATAACAAAGGTTTCAAACCCGGTAGTTATTGTCATTGAATGACAGTCATTTCTGTTTAATTAATCCGCTCCACCTTGCTCTCTGAAGCCGGCGGTGGAGAGGTGTAATCCGGGCTGGACACTGCGCCACCTGGTGGCCGAGTGTAGATGTTTGTCTTTGTATGCCCGCATGACATATATACAGTAAATAATGTAAACACACATACCTTTTAATTGCAGCTGTGATCATTAACTTTAATGGCTTTAGAAGGTAAAAGGCGGTTAGAAATATACAACAGTGAGAAGTTAAAGAGAAAAATATGAATGTATTCGAGAAGGACGTGGGATGAAATCCGATGCCACGACTTCAAAGTGTTTTACTTACCAGTTGTGCTGCTCTCCATATTTTTAATGAATATCTTTGGTCCTGTATGACGAGCAGCATACAGAACTAACAGGCCCGTACGTGTGGATTTAGAAACTGGATTTTTTTTAATGGATGAAAAGGAAGAATTCAGATTCTTGTGCAGAAAATGGATGGACGGTACAGTATACTCGTTTATACTAAATTACCTTTGCTGGTGTATTAATGTGTGAGCAGAGTTTTACTGTTGGAGTTGGTCAAGGTGGATCCAGTTTTAAATACTTGGGCAGTTTGATCTTCTATAAGCTCCAGAATGAAAATCTGAAATGTAGTGACATGAAATGGAAATACATAAATAACATACAGTTACTGAAGACTATTGATGCACCATCATTGATCATCAAGGATGTGGATAAGTGGAAAGATCTTGAACGACTCTGGGAACCAAACATAAATCTCATTAAAGATAGAAATGTAGGCTTTACCTGAAAAGATATTGTAAATTATATAGAGAAATATTTTATATACTATATTTTATTTTTATTCTAGACTATGTTGGTGTAAGTTGAGTGGGTGTTTTGGTTATTTCTAGTCTCAAACTGATGTATTGTTTTGTTTTGTTGATGAAATGTTATAACAAGAAAATGACAATAAACATATTGTAAAAGTAAAAAAGTGTACAATTACTTCAATATTATACTTCAAAACTATATGAATGAACAGAAATGTTACATTTGACTACTGAAAAAGCAAACATGACTTGATTCAGAAACTGGATTCATTCTTCATCTATCCATACTGATGCTGTTTGTTTTGTTTTATCATTTAAGGAGCAACATCCACTGTCTGAGTCTGACTCAGAAGAACACATCCATCCATCTTCCATAGCTGCCCATCCTCATCAGTTCCTGGAGAGCCAATAGCAGCTGGCATTTGTAAGAGGTGGGATTACACCCTGTCACCAGTTCATCACAGAGACAAACGCTCATATTCACACCTGAGTAATTTAGAGTCACAAATTAACCTGCATGTCTTTGGACTGAGACCACACAGGAGAACATGCAAACTCCACACAGAAAGGCCACAGCCGAGGTTCAGACCAGGAACCTTCTTGCTGTGAGGGGCTAGGTGATAACCGCTGCCACAAATAAAAGCATATATTTAGTCATTTAACTGATGCTTTTATCCAAAATGACTTACAAAAAAGAGAAACAATCAGCAAGGACATGTTACTGCAGCAGTAAGTAATGTGACAGTTGTAGAGGACAGGAGGTATCTTCAGGAGGTCTTTAAAGGTAGAGAGCGACGCCCCTGCTCTGGTAGATACTGGAAGCACGTCCCACCAATGGGGAACAATGGATGAGAAAAGTTTGGATTGCCCTAAACGAACTGGTGGCAGAGCCAAGCGTCGTTCATTGGTTCACTGAAGTTTATATACAGAACTTTAAAAATAATAGATGAGTCATGAAAGATAGATAAATCATAAATACTGACATGTTAGTGCCTAAATGTCCAGTGTGTAACATGTAGGAGCTCCTACTGTATAGGCAGGAATGGAATATAATATTCATTACTCTATAATCACCTAAATATAAGATTTTTTGTGTTTTTGTTGTCTTAAAATGAGCCTTTTATATCTCCGGTCCTCTTCCATGGAGTCCACCATGTTGAACTGCCATTTTTCTACAGTAGCCCAGAACAGACAAACCAAACACTGATCTAAATATAGCCTTTTGCTTTTAATGTGAGCTTTACAGCCAGAGTTTTTCTTAAATGCCTACACGACGATGGTGAGGCGTCGGAGAGTATTCAGTCTGTTGCAATCTGCAACTTCACTGCTACTTTATACCAGCTGCACTATGCACTACTGTTAATTGCACTATGTACAGTCAAATTCCTGTATGCCATCTACAATTAAACTGTTTATATCTTTTTATATTTGCCATACTTTTTTATATCTCTTTACATTTGTATATATTTTACATTTCATGTTCATTGCTTGTTTTGCAGAAGATATATGAGGGAAACAAAATGTCAATTCTCTGTATGTCCTGTACATATGGCATTGTGACAATAAAGTTGACTGACTGACTGAGGTGCCACTAAATCCTACACGCTGGACCTTTAATCACACCCCACCATGTATATGAATGTAAGCTTTGATATCATTTCTGTGTGTCACGTATGTTGAAGATTAGCTGATTGTCAAACACACAGACACCACAAACAAAGACAGACACAGCATAGTTACATTTCGTGATATAAATTATTTATTTACATTTACAGAAAAATGACCCCATCAAGACAATGTAGTAATAACTATTGGAAATAGAACCCAAGATACAGAAGCTGACGTTATCGTCACAACCGAACAGAGAGCTCTATAATAACATTGTGCCCTCTGTCAAAGGTCTCCTATAACACAAGGTGCAAGGCATCACGTGTAGCCCAGAACCCACCCCACCCAACCACCCCCCACCCACCCCCCAAGACAACACAACACACACCTCATTTAAAGCCCGTTACCCTGCTTTGCACTACCCCGATTTTGCTTTAACCCCTCGTCTACAAACGACAGACACCGGCTAGCCCGCCTCTACCAAAACTCACACATGTAATACACATTCACACACACACACGCACGCACACACACACACTCACACATTCTGTATCCTCAGCAACCTCCAACACCTCATGATTCAGTTTTTCAGAAAAACCCTGGGTGGAAGTGACAAGGTGCAAGGAGACACACTTCATCTGCAATTGAAGGGGTTTGGGCGGCGGTGTTGACTGCTGACGACGTTATCGTCACTGACCGGTTCACGCCAGCTCTGTCTCTGCTGTGCCACCGTCCTCCCTGGGCATTCTTAGAGTTCATACTGGAAGAGAGGGCGAGGAGTGAGGGGAAGCAGATCCTAATTTTCAGGGGTTGGCCTATGAGGGAGAACATCTAACGCCACAGCGCTCTGTAACGTGGAGGGGGACTCTGTCCGGTGTGTCTGGGCTCAGATAAGTCGAGTGGAGGCGCGCATGGTGTTTTCTGAACTGAAGTGGACATTGTTCTGCTTCTGCCGGTTGATCCTGTTGGTCCGCGGGCACTTCCTGTATGGGGAAGAAGGTGAGGGAGGAGTAGAAGAGGAAACATGTCGGGGTTAGTCATGCAGCTGTGAAAGCTGATGTTTTTATAGAGCCAAGTACAGTCCTGAAATCATTTCTTAAAGGATAAGTTTGGAAATAGTCAATATTTTTCTTACTGCCAACAAATCTTATGAAAAGACCAAAACCAACAACGAACTGATCTATTCATGAGTATTGTCTGTATAACGAAGGCCTGATATATTTTAGTCCTGTATTGTAGAGCTCAGTTGTCTTGTGTATTTGATCCAGTCCCACATACAGCTCTTGTTAACAGTTTCTATAATGTACTTGGCTTCAGACGTGGGGGGACACAATGAAATCAGAGGTATCAGAGGTTGCTTTGTTTTAGTTCATCAGTTTAGTTTCTTTTATATTGACTTTATAATAAATAATGTTCTATTACCTAGAAGATCACCTCCCTTACGACCTTCTCTTTAATGGAGTTTCAGTTTGTAACTGTCAATAACTTTATAACCACGTTAATATATATATTTTTTTCAGCTCTGAGTCGTGTTTACAGTCTTCAGTCAAAATCCAATCTGGCCCTTAGACCTCATCACTGACGTATTCAGCCACGTTAAGTGTCATTACAAAGGGTTACAAAGTCCTCCAACACAGTCTGCATCGATGCAGGCTTACAAATCACTCAAGTGCAGCAGCTCTTTAGTGTGCTGGTCAGAGGAAACGCCCACATACCTACAGATTTGAATTCCCTCAACATATAAGACGTAAACAGACGTTGTACTTTGGAAAGAACCAGAGAAAGCATGTTGATTTTATATACAGTTATAATTATTATTATCCTTTGATTACCCATCATTATTACCTGTGTTGTGCAACGTCAGGGAACGTGGAAAAAAAACAAAACACCTAATAAGATTAAGAATTACACACAAAAAATGAAATGCAGTGGAGTGAAGACTTATTTATTCGTACCGTGTGATGGATGTAATGAGTGTGTCATGTCATTGCCCATACACCTACATCTTTGTCAATGCTCTGTGTAATTATAGTATCCTTTCCGGAAATATTTTGGGCAGCAGTTTTTAAATGAAAGAATTGGACCTTAATGGTCTAGTGTCCCCGTAACAGACCTCTAAGAAATGGTATGACCCGAAAAAGAAAAACAAGATTAATGGTTTATTGTTATCGAATGTAAACATTGCTGTTTGAAAGATGATTGGACACCATGGTGATGAATGTTGCTGTGTCTGTTGCTGGGGAAAGGAGTCGGCATCCCAAAGCACGTAGTGGGAGGGTGTGATTGGAATTGGGCCTTCCTCTCAGCCTGTGTATGCTCAACAACCTCCACCTCCACCACTAAGACACTCAGGTGCTGCTGCGAGGGTGTGTGTGCTGAAGATAACCACAGTGAAACAACCAGGAAATAAAAATAACTTTTTATTTAGCTGATTAACTCAAATGAATGGAAAAACCTGCTGTCTAAATGCATCCTTAGGCAGAGTGACCTGCATCTAGCCTGAGAGGCCAAACTCATTGCTACTCATGAATGCAAAGCAGGAAGTAAGATTTTTTTTCTAGAGTAGAAAAAAATCAAATTATTTGGATGGCATGCTTTGAAACCCATTTGAACAGACTTTTTCTTAGACGTGACAGGATGTCAAACACAGGAGGCAAAGCATTGCGCTGACCTTTTCCACTTCCACCTGTGTGTTCTTTAAGTGAATGACAAGTCTCTGTAATAAGCGGAAATCACATGCAGCTCCTGCAACATTCATAAAACACAATACATGAAGAATGACTCAGTCTGTCCGACAGAGATAGAACACAGAGGTGATGTGAGTTTGTATGGATTTATTCATTCACTTACACATTTGCTCATTGACCCCCACAGAGAGCCATGTTATGTATTGTGAACCTTTACAAGGAGAATTTCTATACTTTCAGACTATGAATGAGAATCTCGGTGCAGCAGGGAAACATTACTGTCGTTGTATTTAGTGTTATAGTTCTCTCTCTCCTTCTTTATCTTCTCTTTACCCTCTCGCCCTGCCCCACTTTACAACTGCTCCCTCTCTCATTTTGTCCCTCCTCCTCATCCTCCTCCTTTGCTCAGAGGAGCAGTTTTGTCTCGGCCAAAACTCTTTTAAAATCTTTTATTAAATGTCATAAATTGCTTAGGTCAGCCGGAGGCAGACAAGCTGCAGGATGTATATATATATATATGTGTGTGTGTGTGTGTGTGTGTGTGTGTGTGGGTGGGTTTCTACTGTGAATACAAAACGCCTGTTCAAACACAAGTGTGTGTGCTTGCCTACACAGATATCTCTGTATCTGTGCTTGTACGCACATGCTGTATGTTTTCAGACATGTGTCCGCAGGGAAACTGACGGTGCTTTCTCTCTGTGGTACGAGCAAGGTGACCTTTCAGCTTTTTCCTCCAGGCTCAGGAGCTCCACAGACCCCCCCTTGTGAATCCCAAATACACACAACATGGAAAATATCGCTCCCAGGATCATTAGTGAGATGTGTGTGTGTGTGTGTGTGTGTGTCTCTGTGTGTGTGTGTACGTGTGTGTGTTGGGTCATGACTCACCTGGTAATGCAGAGCACCACCACACAGATGATGACCACCTGGAGTGCTCCAATGATAGAGGCGATGAGGACGTAGTGCAGTTTGCCGGAGCCTGGCACGACGTAGAGCACGTTGTACTCTTTGATGTCGCACTGGGGGCCTCTAAAACCCGAGTAACAGCTGATACCACACACACACACACACACACACACACACACACACACACACACACACACACATACAGAGAGAGAAAGAGAGTCATTTATTTGCACTGAGAGACAGGTTAACTGAGAACAGCTTATTTTTGTGTTTCTAATTGAAATGTCAGTACCTGTTTGGTAAAGACACTGTGGTGGAACAATGGGTCCGTGTGACGGTGTAGTGACTGTGCTTTTTATGTGCTATGGCTCTTCAGATGGCCGATAAGACCTGCAGCGAGCAGGGGAAGGATGGAGTCTGTGTTCACACTAAGCAGCTACATTTAGAAACCTCTGTCCACGCCACAGCTGGAATTATAGTTGTGTGTTAAGTGGGTTACAGCATAACTACGTGACCTACATAGCTGTCGGGGCTACAGAGGCTATGAAGGTCTCATGTTGGACTATATATATAATCAAGTGTAGCTCACTGTTACTCTATGTCCAACAAGTCGTCCATTTATTCCACGTCCTCTGTGATACATAGAAACCTTTACTGGTCTGACGCCCTACCAAAACAACAAATCAGCTGAAAATCTGTATTTCTTTGTGCACCCTGGGAGTCACAGTTGATTTCAGTTTTTATATCCACAAGATTCTTCTTATTGAAGTGTCAGGGAGAGTTTGTGTGAGCTGAAATAAGATTTCTTGAGTTTGTGTTTTGATGTTGTGTCATTTCTGTGGTCCTCAATCAGTCATGGTTCTGGTTCTGGTCCAGGTCAGTTTATTTTATTCCCAGGTTGAGGAATTTTGTGAGTTTTCAGTTTGTGAAAATTGCTGCCTGATTTTGTTGTTTGAAAAAACGTCTGCAGTTATCTAACAAACCACAGGGTGCAACATCTAGTTTCATGATGTGACAACGTTATTGAAAAGGTTTGGTTAAGTTTAGGGACGTACAGTAAACAAATTGGTTAGGATATAATAAAATAAGGACTTTTTAAGGTGCGTCATCATGACAGTTACAATAACAAACAGGTAGTTAAGGTTAGGGAACTTGGAAATTGGAAATTAACAATAAATTAACAATTAACAAAGTCCAATGTTTTGTCATTATTAGTATTGATATTGGTGATCCTGGACTTCTCCTCTGATTTATCTGGTGGATCTATGAATGAATGAACAGGCAGATTTGTGGCAGTACAGACTAATTTCTGTCCCTTCTAAACCTCTAAAACTCTGCAGATGTTGTCATCTTTCAGATGTCTTTGTGGTCATAAAATAATGTTTTGACAGATACCCCAGTGCTGACGGGGGCACAGAAACTCCTGAACAAATGTTGGTTATGATCAACAGTGTTGTTGGCTGCTGACCATGAGAGGATGATGAAGAAACAATGTTTCTACTGTTGGGATATTTTATTCTTTACAAGTTGAAAAAACTGTGGACACACATTGTTTTCACATGTAATTAGTGTTTTCTGATGTAGACGGAGAGACAGAGAGAGAGACTAATGGAGGTGATCTTTGTCCTCAGAGAGGAGCTAAAATGGTCCCCCTTTTAATCTCTCTTTCTCTCTCCATCTCCTCTTCTTTACCTGCTTTTCCTGTCTCTGGGGAGGTTGTTACCAACCAACACCTGCATATCCTTGTTTGGTAGCAACATGCGCACACACACACACACACACACACACACACACACACACATATACACACACACACACACACGCACAGAGTCTCCTTCACATTCCCTATCCCTTCGACCTGACAGTGTGTAAGATGAACATTGCAACCTTGTTCCGTTTGGGGTTTGTGTTCTGTTTCCACACACATGAACACACACACACACAGACTCCCATAGAGACCACTGTGTTTCCCTTCTCATTAGGATACAAACTCAACAGTTTCAGTGACCAGCAGGGGGCAGCAGAGACATTTAACACCCCCACCCAACTCTGCTGGGCTATGTTCTGTATGCAAGAAGAAAGGCGAGCTGGGGCGAGCAAGGTTAGAAAGAAAGGGGAGAAACAGAGGGAGCGAGAGATACCAGGACCCCCTGGCTGTTACACTATCAGGCTGTAAAAGATGGCAGACCTGAGCGGCACACATGTCCACTGTGTGTGTGGGGAGTGGGCCGGTGGGCCTTTATGTAAAATGCACGTTTATGTTCAAGTGTATGCTTATGTAAGTATGAATGGAGGACTTTCTCTACTTTCTCCTTGATTCTTTTTAGGATATATGCAAGTTTTCTCCTTTTTGTTTAGCCGTTGTTTGTGTTGGTCAGATAACATTGCATTCACCAAAGTCATTGCTCAGGTCTGGGATTTACTAATAAAACAAACACAAACGTCTGACAGGGCAGGAAACAAAGCCTGAGGTTAGCTCAACTTGGAGGAGAAAACCGAGTCATCACAGTTCACTGACTGACCTCCAGGCTGAACTGTGCACACAGGAGTTACAAGTTGTAATAAAAATGTATTTATGCTTAAAGGAGCTGGTTTAGGGTTAGAATTAGAATTAGGATTAGGTTTAGATCGAGGTTTCAAGTAATATAAGGCCTGCGTTTACTCTTGGGGATAGCATGACAAACTGTGAATAATACTGATATGTTATCGCTGTATTAAGTTGCTAAGTGGCTAACGTGTGGCCAAACAGTTACTTGTTTACACATTCAGGAGACAGACAGAGTAGAAACACAAGCATTTTTTTTAAAACTTGTGTTTCTGGCCTCCTGACAAATGTAAATCCAATATTCAATCTTGTCTTAGTCCTGTTTTTGATCTCTGCTAATGCTTGTGGGAAATATCAAGAAGGGTCTACTAGCAGATTACAAAACATGACAATGTCAGTGCACATCCCATGAGGTAACTTCCTGGATTAACATACTTATTGCGACGCAAACCCTGCAAACCAAAACCGCAAGTGATTTGAGTATTTGTGATGTGGTAACCATGTCCTGTAGTGTTATGTACCTGCACTACTTGAAAATATCTGGTTCTCTAGCTACAATGTTCACCAACTAGTCTTTTATTATTATCAATATTTTAAATTAAGTCAATGAGAAGTGACACTGCAGTTCCTCCAACGTCCACTTGAGGCTGGCTACAGAACGAGTCAATCTCAATAAGCCCCCATGTTAAGAAGTTTTGGTCGATATAGCTAATTTCCTCATTCATGACAACTGTACTGAGGGTAAATCATTTTTTAACTCACCAGTTCAAATTATATTTAGGCCTAAAGTTGCGCATAATTAACAGATCGCCTATTATAACCAAGAAGCGATGGAGGCAGGACTGCTAACATGGCGATAGTCAAAGCCACCAAACTTTGAGCTTCACATATGGCTCATCAGAAACCTGTAGGTGATGTGACAGATACCACACTGTTGTCCATAAAGTTGGAATAATTTTGAATATTGAAAAATATTTTATTCCAAATTTATGGGCAACAGCGTATATCCATGTTTTATACTGTCTGTGGACACTGACATCTGTACTGGTGCAGGATTGTTAGCAGTGCTGGTGTTGATTACTTGCAAATCATTTTAAAAGTTACATTTATTTTGGTTTTTAAAAAAACCCAATACAAATATTCTGGGAACTCGCTGATAACACACACTCACACTCACTACAGCCAAGTACTATCATTGACAGATGACAAAGTGTGGGTTCTCTCAGGATGAAATCACCAGCTGAAATCTTGTGAAACAAGATCATCATGTGTGGGGAAAGAAACACCAACATACTCATTTAGCAGTGAGAAATCCAGCATGGGATTCATCTGAAGCAGCGCAGCATATTTGACTGGTCAACAGCCCGGCCTACTACTACAGCACAGCGGGATGGATCTCAAACACTCCTCCCTCGCAGCACACTGGCTTGTGTGCATAAGATAAACAAGCCTGATTAAAAACAATAAATGGGCTTCAGCACTTGCCTGGAAACTGCTAAATTCTACAACTGATTAGCCGCCTCACATTACACACTTTGTTTTGGCGTCTGCAGATCAGGGAAGGAGAGCGCAAGTGAGCGTCATTCAAATTTGTGATGAATAAATGAGTCCTCTTGCTTCATGTGTGATTTGTTTATAGCAATAATCAATACTCAATGCATTATGTGTGCCTTGGCTACTTTATTTTAAAACAAAATAAACTTGTGTTGATGCCCGTCTGTCTCACAGCCATCAAATCTGTCTGTTTAGACAAAGACAGCTTCACAGCTGATGATCGTCTCTCTTCATCAGAACAGCTGATCCAAAAGAACTATTCTGATACTTAAATAAATGATAACCTAGTTGTTAAAGCTAAATAAATGATCTAATTAAGCACAAAACCTGGTTCCAACAATGCTTAAATGACACCTTGTTTAAAAAATCGTGGAATTTTTTTAATGTTTTGGTGTGAGCTCTTAAATATGATCAAATTAAAAAAAGGTGTCCTGGTGGATAAAACACAAACCATACTGCCTATCACTTCTGGTCACATTTGAATTAAAAAAGGCAAAAATGGCCAAAATAACTTCAGTAGTGAAATCATTAGTCGATTTTTTTAAGGAAAAAAGTCCAAATTCTTTCTTTCAGCTTCTTAGTTGGGAATATTTTTCTGGTTTCTTTACTTTTCTCTTTGACAGTAAAATGAATATATTTTGGTTGTGAACAAAGCAAGTCACCTGAGGATGTCACCTTGGGCTTCAGTGTGTGTGTGTGTGTGTGTGTGTTTGTGTGTGTGTGTGTACCTGCAGGAAGGCTGGGCCAGGATTCTGGGGAACTGACACTCCCCGTGGACGCAGTAGTTTTTGTAGAGATCTGGACAGGGGGTGTACAGGCCATGGGCCAGCTGATCCTCTTCATCATCGTCTACATAAACACACACACACAAAATCCATCAATACTGAATGTACATTTGCCCGAGACTGGCTGTGCATACATATTTACTGTCAAGACAAAGATGTCTAAAAGAAAGCAAGAGATGAATAAGAAAGGGTGAAAACAAAAAATGCATGAAATGAGAGAAAAGCCTGAGAGCGACAGACAAAAGTGAGTCAGGACTGATGCAGCTTTGATTGGCAGCACATGTAATTTGGCAGTCCGCCACCGCACAATGTGCTCACCTATGTTGGTCCGTGCAGAGTGTCCATCTTCGCCTTTGTTCCCATTTATGATGTCGCCTGGAAAGGCCAAAAAAGCACATTAAAACTGATCTCAGGTCACCTGTCAGTCACAACCTCTTCTATAGCCCCAGCCCTCCCTCCATTATGGGTTCCATGTTAAAACTGACGCCGCTGCAGGTAGAGAGGGGTTGAATGTGAATCACCATCTCAACAAAGGGTTCATGTGGTGTGTGCGCCTGTCTGGTTAATGTGTATAAATGTGGACTATTCTCTTCAAAAGTCAGGAACCATCTCCCCTAATGTATTATGCTGAACAAAGGGTAGAATGGAGCAGAGCCGGGCAGAAAAGATCAGACGGAATAATGTATTTCTGCTCACCTTATTGACGCTGCATTGAATTCATCTTTTCACAATGGCTAGACAAAATCTCCTTCCAATCATTAGCATTTTATTGCGATGGATTCTTTTTTTTTTTTTTCCAGTGGTCAGTGAATTTATTCCCTTAAACTGAGTCTGTGAAAGTATTTCTCAGGAATTGTGGCAGGAAATGCTCCTAGATCTGTGACTTTTAATTTATTATTCTTATTTATTTGTTCGCAGGACTCTAGAGGAAGAGTAATAGAAAAAAAGAACAAGGCAGCGAATCGGTGAGATCAGAAGCGAGAGTCTTGACATCCATTTAAGAAATGAAAAATGAGACTAAATGGATTTTAAGACTGCTCACAGAGGAGAGACTACAAACTACACAAGACTACAGCTACAAAACACTTCTCTTTTCTGCCTTCCTCCTATAACTCCTCCATGCTCCACATGTCAAATCAAATCAAATCAAATCAAATTTAACTTGTATAGCCCAAAGTCACAAAGTACATTTTGCCTCGGAGGGCTTTACAATCTGTACAGGGAGTGACACCCTCTGTCCTTAGACACTTGGTTTGAGGAAAAACACAAAAAAACCTTTTAACAGGAAAAAAAGGTGGAAGAAACCTCAGGAAGAGCCACAGAGGAGGGATCCCTCTCCCAGTACGGACAGACGTGCAAGAGAAGTCACGTGCACATAACAAATCATCTTGAGGTCTTAATAATACAACACCTGATTTTTAATCAGGCCACAAGTGCATAAATCAAAGATCTTTGGTACTTTGGTACTACTGTTTTTTTTTTGTTCTAGATTGGTACGAGTGAAAGAAATAAGCAACACTATTTCCTGAAAAAGAAATGTAAAACCACCTTCCAGTAATATGACACATGGGGAAATATACTAGGAAGTTTTATAACTAGGTTCAGGAACAAGGACCACACCTTGAACTCATTCCATTTCTGCACCTAAAGTACTTAAGCACACCTTATCTGTTCACTCCCTCTGTGACTCAGTTTTCACATCCCTTTTTCATTTTCTCTTTCTTTATCTTTCTTTTATATCTCCCTTTTCCCTTCTCTCTCTCTCTCTCTCTCTCTCTCTCTCTCTCTCTCTCTCACACACAATTAAATCCTGAAACCACAGGGGATCTAATCCGTAGAGCGACAAAGAGACGGCTCCCCCACTCAGAGTCTCAACTCTCTCCTGGTTTCCTCCCGTCTTCCTGCCACCGGCAGACACCGGCCCATCTCCAAACTCCTTCATCCATCTATGACCCTGATTTCATCCCTCGTCCTTCCTACAGTACATCATCGTGGTTCACCTTCATCCACATAATGTAATAAACCTGTCTAAATCTAAATCCATATTGGTGTTGTCTTTGTCAGTGAAAAACCAGGAATCTAAATCTCAGTGTCCCACTTTGAGTACCGACGAACAAGAAGTTTACTTTCTCACAGGTCTAAGTCTCTCCGTTTCATGACATTTCTTTCTCCCCAGTTGAAATAGAATGTGTGGAAGTGTGATCAGATCGATCGTGGTGGTCTGACCCAAAGTGTGTAACGTAGGCAAATACAGATTTTTATTTGTGTTCCAGAGCTGGTTAGTCCTGATTGCTTTACTCCCCATTACTTCTCAAAGCCTTCATATTGGTTCTCACATCTCGATCAATTGTCCCATTAGTCCCGGGTGGATGCAGAGCCGATCAAATGCTCGCAGATGTACTCATACACAATACAATCTGCTGACAACTGAGATCTGAACACCTCCCTGGATAAGTGTCTTTCCACCTGATGAGTTTTAGCCAGATATTTCAGTTACATGAGCCAAAATAAAAAAGAGAAATTAAGATGTTGGTGGAGCATACATCAAATAAAATAAATTTAAAAAGACATATTCAGAAAGGCTAATTCTTCTGCGCCTTTGTCTACTCCCACGTGGATTAGCAAAATGACTCAGTTTAAGGATTTAACCACAAAGACAATAAAATAACTTTATCCCTGGAGCCGTTACAAATAGTGCACCCAAATAATAACATACTACACTAAAAAAGCTGGGGGATTAGCATTCAGTAAAATTATCAATATACATAGCAGAGAAGGCTATGTGGGGTTTTGAGGATTATCTTTGCACACTTTTCCAAAATATGATTGAGCGAAAATATTTGTAATAATGAAATGTGGTTGGAGCTGCAGCAGGAGGGAGATATAGAACCAGTCTGCATTTAGCTTTGCAAGCTGCCTCATTTGCCTCACTTCAACTTGAAGTGAACACCTGCCAGACAGTTTGACGGCTTCCCCTGTGTGTGTCTGTGTGTGTGTGTGTGTGTTTGGTGTGACAGAGTGTGTGGGGTGTGTTTGTGGGTCTGACCTTGGCAGTGGCCCAGGTACTTGACCTCGATGCGCTCCTGCTTCTGACAGGACGCCTCCTTCACCTGGCAGGGGTTGTCATAGGAACGACCGTCTGAGGCACACACCGGGTTGAAACTGATGTGGGAACAGTCGATGTTGCAAACACACCTGCAGAACAAGAAATCATATCTGTAAACTTCCAAACATTTCATTCATTAGCTATGTTAAGTAAAATAAATGAGATCTGAAATATTAATGAAAATGAGAGCGTCTTTATCCAGGAGAGACTTATGTGTGTGTGTTTGACAGCGAGAAACACAGACTGAAATTCGTTCAGGGATTAAAAATGAGAGGAAAAACAGTACAGCTTGCACTCAGTCAGGATATTGGACCATGCATAGTAATCCTGTTCAGTCTGGGGTTTGGCACATTCAATTTGACACAATAGCAAATGGATTTAACTTAAAAAAAAAAAAGAGAGAGAGAGAGAAAGACAGTCTGCACAGAGGGCTTGATTGACAAATGATGTACTATTACAACAGCAGGAAGCTATTAATAATGAAAGAAATGCAGATAACAGAGCTGTACATTTTAGTGTCGCAGAGGAAATTGTAGCACAAAAAAAAAAGCAGCCACCGTCCTCACGCTTTCAGATGTGTAATTTATTTCAGATAACACTGAAAATAGCCTAAATGGAAAATAATAACTTAGAAGCCAATGCCATCATAGCGCGCTCTAGAAAACAGCTTGCCGAAAAATGTCAGTGAAGATTGCAGAAGAGCTAGTTTCTGGTATTACACCACGTCTTGAAAAATTCTAAAATGATCTGCAGCGTGGCCCACGCCACCATATTATTATCATCACTGATAGTAAAATGAATGCATTTACTGCAGCTGATTACTTTAAGTTGTTCAATTTAAAGTTTGAAAAAGATTTTTTTCACATAACTGAGAAAATATCAAATTAAAAGTGTGTTTTCTTGCCAAATAACCGCTTACATCCATATGCTTTGAAATTAGCCGTGTTTTGTCTTCTCCGTATATTTAATCAGTTACTTACAGCAGGCTGAAATGCATTCGTCTCTCAGTGAATCAGACGCTTGCTTGATGCTTCTCGCTCTCACAAATTAACTGGGCAATTTGCTGCCGCACCACAATTTTCGGTGAAACTTGAGTGTGTGTGTGTGTGTGTGTGTGTGTGTCTTCTGCTTCACAAATCACAGAGAGATGAAGCACACACACACACACACACACACACCTGCGTGCATGCGCATGTACGTATGTGTGTATTTAGGCATACGTGTAGTGTGACCCTTTAGTGTGTGGCAGGCCTGATCAGCAAAAATTACACCCAGAGTGGCTTCCCCAGACAGTTGCTGCTGAGTAGCGCTGAACGTTAGATTCTGTAATTATAAATCTGTCATTATTCCTACGGTCTTTTCATTTTCCCCTGGTGCCAAGCTTTCAGTAAAGCACGGGCATTCAGCTGTCTTACAGCTGCATTTGCATACAGCCCCACGTGGGCGCCCGCCAATACATAAACGTGTGCCCACACACACACACACGCACACACACACACACAGACACCTTCACAATCAGCCATGATGATTCGTACTGCTGACACTGATGTTGATTGAAACACTGCGCAGCAAAGCGTGGCAGAGCTCAGCTACTGTTGTAATGATGGATCAGCAAAGTAAGACTGAAAGGCTTCGTAATGCATCAGAGAAGACATAGTTGCATAAAGGCAATATCCAGAATCCCACATGACACTGAAGGTGAGCCAACGCAGTTATGAATGACCCGATTTAAAAGGGTCACTTCACCCAAATGACTAAAAACACATTTTAAATCTTAGACAATCTTTGCTCATTCGGGTAGCTTTCTTCGCTGAGGTTATGACACATCTGCCTGCAACAGTTTCAACAGAAATGGATAAATAGCAAAAATGTCCGTCGACAGCGTGTTCTATTTATTATCAAGAGTAGTCATGACACCGTCTGTGGAAAGATATTTTGTTGCTGAATTATTTACATGTAATTTTCCTACCACAAATGAATTTTCACTCGCTTCCAATCAGGGTGAAAAAAAGGTATACGATTTAGAGATACCAGTGCATCGATACACAACTACACAACTAAGTGAAAGTGCTGTACAACACTGAAAAGTTGAATTTTCAGATTGTAAAACACACATCTTGCTACTTTATTTACAAGGACATGTGCCCGTATAGCATTGTCATAAATACAGAATTTGACCTACGTCGAAGTAAACAATACCCATTTGGCAGCATTTCAGCAAACAAAGTTTCCAGTGTATCACTACCTATATGTTTACTGTTGTTTGTGGAGCAGCAGTCATCACTTTCTCCGGTATTTCTGATTCAATACTTGATATAACAGTTGAGGAAATAATGATCTCTTTTAGTCCAATTATAGCTTAACTGTATTGTGCTGAATTGGCTTTTTTGAATCTCATAGTGTTGATACAAATTTTGGCATTCGTATTATTTGTGTTGGATTATGTATCAAGGCAAGTGTCAAATCCTCTTAGAGGAAAACTTCCATCAGGTGGAGGCAAGATAGCCCACTAGAGAGTTCGGTAAAGCCCAAATTATCTGCATTAGCTAGATATCACAAGAGGCAAGTGAGAAAAAAAAAAAGTCTGCACTTTGGGTTAACCTTTAAAGATTAGAAAACACAGAGTCTAATTTTGAAACAGCCACCCTCAAGACAAGATTAGGCTTACAATTAAAGTGTCTGCGTTATCATGAAAGGTATCTAAATGAGAATAGTTTTAGCATGAAAGGAGGCAGCGAGAAGAACTAAAAATCAAAGCAAAATCTTAAGAGCCTCTGAACTAAAAGGACATTTCCACACATCCACCAATGTATATGGAGTATAAAGCATGAGTTTAACACTGCACACATGTGCATGTTCACACAGCCATCCATCGTAGAAGAGCTTTCAGAGTCTCGGTCCATCCCGAGAGGCTGCTGTTGGTCGGTGGCTGATGTCTGGTCTTCATACATTTTTAATGAGGCCTCTCACTTTCTCCACATTAGGCACTATACCACTAGACTGCAGTGCGTCAACACATCCTCATGCTACTCGCACACACACACAAACACACACACGAACACCCGCAGACAGGCGTGCACAAACAGCCACATATGGACGAGACAACAATCGCTTTGTGGAAAAACCTTGTTTCTCTCTTTTCTCTCACACATACCAACCAAATCATTGCTTCACACATTCTTTGGAGATTGGTAGACAGGCGTAAAGGTGCTGAACGAAAGTTAGCGGTGCGTGAATGTGTGCACTGTACATATCAGAGTGTGTGGGACATGTGTGTACTTTCGTAGCAGGATGTGTTGTATTGATTAGTTCCCTGCGATTATTTCCCTTGCATCAAAGCCCCACCGCCCCCCCCGGCCCTCCCCACCTGCCCCCAGACTCAGACTGTCTGCTGGCTCTCAACTGAAAAGGGCACTTTACACACATGTAAACACTCACACACACACACATACACACAGACACACAAAACCAGAGAGCAGCTGAGGCCAACATATCCACTGACTGCTTCATGTTGTGTACAAATCTTTAGCAGCAAACCTTGTTGCAACTGAACATAGCATTGATTTTCATAATCCTTAGCCTCAAATTTCACTGTAATCCTATGAAAAAAGAAATTACTGAGAGGCAAACAGACTGAGAGAGAGAGAGAGAGAGAGAGAGAGAGAGAGAGAGAGAGAGAACGAGCTTGTGACAGAAAACAAACATGCAATGTTGAAACTGAAAGAGAAGAGGAAAGAGAGAGGATATGTATTTACATACAGAATATACAAATGATTAGAGGAAGAGCTGGCCCCAAGATTATACACACACACACACACACACACACACACACACACACACACACACACACACACACACAGGGAAATAATATTGCAGTCCTTTGTGGCGCTTCACATTGTGAGTTCAGTAATCATGGATGGATAACTGAACAGGCCTCCAGGTCCAAAGGATCAGGGTGCCCACAGGCCAGAGCTTTTGTTTGTGACTTAACTTTTCTTGATGGAAATTCACAAAACAATCACAAAATGACTTCAAACAAACAGAAAACAACCACAAATAGACACCGAATCACGAGAGGGACACAAAATGACTTCAAAGAGGCACAGAATGTCTGCAAAGAGAAACACAACAACTATGAAGAGACACAAAACGATTACAGAGAGACATAATAATTATTCGTATTCTGATCTTATTATTATTATTAACTTCCCCTATTTAGTTGCACTTATTTCTGTCCCTGTGCTGTTACAACACCTGAATTTCCCCTCTTGGGATCAATAAAGATCTATCTTATCTTATCGTATCTTATGTCAGTAATGTGAGGAGGGCGTCCAGGGGATGTTGTATTGTGTTTTTGTGTGTATGGACCCAGTCGAAGGAAGATGAAGAGCGTCTCCTGTCTCTTGCCAGTTGGCGTGTGACTTTTCAATTCCTTTTTGCTCTCCATAGAATGGTGCTTCAATGAGGACACAAGTTCAGGCTTTGTAAAGCCCCTCGGTCCTTTCTCAGGAGGTCTAAGCTCAGAGTTCCCTGCAGCTCCTCTATATGACTAGCCCGCTCTCTGCTTCTCCTCTACCTTAATTCTATCAACGCCGATGGGTGCTATTGATGGGTTTGAAAGCATGGGTTTTTGTGGGTAATTACAGTTTTACACCGCAAATGGATCTAAATGGGTTTTCGTGACACCCTATTGATCCTTGAGGGGTAAATTGGTCTCTTTTTTGCCTGCCTCCAGAGTACAGAGAGCCAAAGAGGGTTGGCGTAAGGATAGCAATTCTGTTTGCCACAGCAAGGTCACATCGGCCAAAATGGGAACCAACATAGAGAATTTCAACCAAACCACTGAGCACATTTTTCTTTTCCATATTTGAATCCAGATGGTCAAAAATGACAAATGAATGAAAAAGCAGTTTTCTCCTGCTCAGACTAAGCATTATTTCTAAGCACATGATGAAAATAACCCTTCATTACGACGGGCACACAATCGTCTATGCTGTCAAATTGTATAAACATAATATTTAGGAAAGAAAAATAAAATCAAAATGTCACAATTCGACTGAAGAGCACAATGACGGATTGTTCTTCACCAAAGCGACTTAGGCCACCAGCAGTTAGTATCTTGACATTTGTTTACATTTTCAAACCTAATGATTTGATTACAAAGTGGCTTTTAAAGTCATTTCAGTCGGGCCTGGTTCCAGACGTCAAATGGGTTAATGTTATGGCTCAATCAGCCAATCACCCTCTTCAGTCAGGTCATCTTCCTGTGCCAAAGCCAGAAACATGATTTTTGCAATTCACCGTTTACCACACTGAGGTGCTGGTTAATCTTTAAATGTGGAATTAATTTTAAAATCCCTTCAAGTACCTGTAAACCACTGTACGGACTGGCCCTACTTTGTATTTTATAATTATTACGCCACTTGACCTCTGTGAGACAGCTGAGGTTTACCAACAAACAGAGGCCTTCTGGTGGCCCTGAAATCTTAAACCCAAAGGTGTCCGAGCGTTTGCACTTTGTACACAACACCTGTTTTGTAAGCACTTTGTCCTGTCATGTCATTTTAATGCTTGTGGTTTTAGTTTTTTTACAATTTTTTTTTGTTTTTAATGTTCTTCATTTCTGTTCTTTTTTGTGTGTGTTTTTTAAACTTTGTTAGTGTCACTCGTTATTTCCTGTTGATCTTTTTAATGCTTGCATTGTATAGTAACTTGTAACTTTGGTTTTGAAAGGTGCTTTATCGATAAAGTTTACCTATTTACTTGTCATGAAAAGAAGGACATGAAAGACAGCAAGCTATGATTGGTCAGGATCTAACGTGTATTTAAGGCTGCTGACCAAGTTACCACATGAAATTTCTGACTCCATGTTAGCCTAATCTGTGATCATATAGAAACACAGCTATTCACTTTCTTGCCAAGAGTTAGATGTGAAGATCGATACCACTCTCTGTCCATACGAAGCTGCAGCCAGCAGCCAAGTTAGAAGCAGCAGCAAAGAGCTAATCTGCCTCCCTCAAAAATGAACAAAACCCAACTAGAAACACATCTAAAGCTCTTTTCTGTGATTCTCACAACAGCTGTGTATAAATGTGAGTTTCCAAGCTAAGCTTCACCTGGCTGAAGCTTCATATTTGGTATTGATCTTCTCATCTAACTCTGAGAGAGTGAATAAGATGATTTCCCACAATGATGAATAACACATCGCTCACTACTGATTGGGCAAAATAAAATAAAAAATGCTCCTAAACAAAACACAGCCAACATGAATAAAAATGTCCAGACTGAATAATGTGGTGAAAACACAATGGCCCTTCAGTCTGATTATCAGGCTACTCTGAGTCTCCACATAACTCATAGTACACACAAACAGCATTTATTTATCCCTCTGTATTGTTTATATGAAAATAAGAGCAATGCTTCAGTATCAACACATCACTTTACCGTCACCTGGTCTTTGATTATAGTCATCTCTCTCGACTCATTGTTTGATTAACTGACAGTTTGCTTGATTAAAATCAGCTGCTGCCTGATTGGAATAACCTGTCATTTAATCAGACTGATCCAACGCTAAGCCAGTGGTTGGCTGCTGATTGATGAAAATTACCTGCTGTTGGGTTGCAATTACACGTCTGATTATTCACCAAAAACATTCCTATCAAGACACATTGGGGCTTTTGAAAGATTAAACAGCACTGTTTTTACAAGAAGGTACGCTGAAATATTCATGTGTCTGTTTGTGTCAACTGCTTTTTCAACAAGATACATTATTAACTTGGACTGCCTCCACCATCTTGTCCATTTTCTTCTTATTATTGAGGCAAACATCCAATGGTATATATTGTGTAATTATTCCAGTTATGCTGCATGTGCTCGAGGCTCCATTTTCTATTATGTTTTCAGTTTCTGTGTGCACACATCATCGACAGTACTTTGAGCTGTCGTGGCCTCATGAATTCTACCTTTGGGGATTGAGAAATTGCCAATAAATCCATTTCTGTGTTTTAGTAGAATATTAAGGTGCATTTCTGAAAGTGGGTGGCATCGGGAGGAGTGGACTCCAGCTGTTTGGTATTTGCAACAAGGCTCAGAATGCACCATGAAACTGTTCCTTAGCATTATGGTTATTGCACTCTAGGGTACATTATCTTTCCATTACATCAAGCAGTTTGAGAGAGTCATACTCTCAGGGCACCTCTAATTTCTAGCGGTGCGTCTGGGATTTCTTATAAAGCGCTGCCTTTCTTTTGCTGATACCGGCTGATCCTTGTTCCACATCAAATCAGCAATGTTGATTCATTCATGCTGTAGAAAGCAAAGACACTGTTGCCACTGCCTGGTGCTGGATAAGGTTCACCAGTTGAAACTGGGCTCTGCACCCGCATGTTTATTACGTACCCCTGAGGATGTTTTTAGTGCTACCTCGTTGCTAATGCATGTAGGGCAGCAGATAACGCATTACCATCATCCGTCTCATCTGCAATAAATGGTTACATTTACGACAACCGTTATTTCTTCGCTGAACTAGTTTTCCTTGTGTGAGTCAAAGTCATTTTTGGCCTGACATTGCCAAGTCCTGTAAGGATAGTAATTGGATTTCCAGAATAAGCGAAAATCTCCTTTCTCTCTGTGCCCTGCTCTAGTAATTGAGGTTAAATGAAATGGTCAACCATGCACTAAACCTCGGTGGGTGCTCAGCAGCGGGGGTGTGCAGTATAAAGAAGAGTACTAATCCTTATTCTGTGTTTACTGTGTTTCTGTACTAAATGTTTAAAATAACAAACATAGGCAGATAGAAAAAGGTGTCCAGCTAACTTGATTCTAGCCGTGTAGGTCCGACGGTGTCAGAAGGCTTTGACTAAAAAATAACAGTTTCAAACATTTTGAAGGTGTGTTTGTTTGAAAACTCACCAAACATCCTCTGCATCCACATCGCACTCAGCCCCAAACTGGCAAATATCACAGGTGGATGTTTCTTTCTGCCCGGCCTCGGCTGAGCCCTCTCCTCCTGAAAGCGATAGAAAGACACAGGAGAAAACATTAAACGCCCGTTTCATCTGTGACAGATTCGTAGCTTCCTTTCTGTCTTAAACCCAGCTGTTTCATTCAGAGGGAATCCAAACGTGTTACAAAGACATTTAACAAATGTATCAATGCACCTTTCACAATGCAATGTGACCGTGAGAAACCAGCCTTGGACAAGTCAAGTGCATTTACATTCTGCCATATCTGACCGTAATCCCACCAAAGCTATCTTCTTCATCCTTTCACTCCTTCTCCCTTTCAACACCCTCCTTCTAGTCTTCGCCTGACTCTCATATATCACTCCTGATATCCCTGCTGATCTCTTTGGAGTCCCTCTTTTATTTCATCGCGCTGATTTTTCCGAGTGCGACGACTCCTTGGCGGCGGTGTGTGTACTGGCGTCAGGCTTATGGCGGCTTAGGGACCCTGCCAGTGCATATCACACTTCATGAGCGGCCGAGGGGGAGAGGGATGAAAAAAAAAAGAAGAAGAAGAAGCAGAAAAAAAAAGCAATCTGGCCAATCTCAAATTGCATTCTCCTACCACAGAGGACTCCTTCAGTCTCTGCACGCTTTCACTCTTCTTTGCTTTCCCCTCGGCCCTCTCCTCCATTAGAAAAGCTCTATTTTTAAACATACTAGGGCCCGTGAGGACAACTTTAGAAAAGAAGACGAAGAGGTGGAAGTTGGCATCATTTCCCCATGTCATATCTTTAATCTCCCCAACACACATACGCACATGCACAGACACCCACACTGCTGCCACCATGCATTGCTCCCTTGTGTCACCTCTTTCATTTTCCCCTCTGAAACTTTTGTTATTTCTTGTGATCCCCGGCGACACGCTGGATGAATTGGGTAGAGAGGTTTTAACCTGATTTTCCGCTGCCAAGCTTAAGTTGGATTTTTACTCTTATTTTAAGGTCAAAGTCAGTTAACTTTCCTCCGCTGTCTTTCACTGTTGAATCTAGTTAGTATTTCACTTGCCTTCTCCATTACTCTCGGCTTGGATTTCGTGGCTGTTGGGTCAGATTATCTCAACGGCTTCATTCACCCCTTTTTGCCTGTGTCCAAAAAACACAATGCGGCCTACAAGAGTGAAAAGTTGCTTTTGCCGAGGATGTTAAGCCTCTTTCAAACGTCCGGCCTTTGCTTTCAATGTTTTCTCCTTTTGAAGCTGAGTCTGAAGCTGCAGGTGTTGGAAAGCAGCCATGGCGTTGAGGCAGTGTGTCCTCTCAAGGCGGAACATTTGCAGTCAGGTGGTGAGATGTACATCCTGTATTCACAGCTTTCGTTCGGCTTTACCATCAGGTCACTAGACTGACAGGGCTACACGGCGTGAAGCTGCCTTGGCACGTAGCCCACAAGTGGAACTTCAACTCTAAATCGTCTTAGCGTTCACTGTAAAATTAATTTCTGCAAACGTTCTCTCATCTATTTAAAGTTCCACTGGAGATTCAGTTGTTTCTAAAGTGTTTCAGAAAACCTGTGTCGGCTGCCTTTGTTACTGAACCTCATCACAGGTCAGCAAAACTTCTAAGCTGTTTTCAGTTCATGACCACCAGACAAACACGTTTTAACCATTTTCCTGCAGCTTCTGATAGAGATCTGATGGGGAAAAACACTCACACGTCACACATAAATATAAAGAAATGTTTCCACTATGCTGTCTTTGTAGCTCATTTCATTTAAGGGACATTCCACCAATTTTACTCATGAAGTTCAGTTATCTAGTCACGAGGATCCGCCTGTGAAAACAGTTGTATAACATCTCTAGCTCTGAAGGGGGCTTTCCAACGCACTAACCAATTACTAGCCAAAATAACCCAGATGATGTCGTCATTGCTATCAAACTGCATTATGGTGAATGTAGGATCCATTGTTTTAGGACACATATTACAGACTAAAAGGTTTGCATAACCTTTCTATAATATTTGAACCTTTCTAACCTTTCTAACCTTTAACCTTTCTATAATATTTGAAAATATCTCAAAGATATCTCTTATTATTATGCATCAAAATTTTATTTACACCCCAGAATCTTTGTAAAGTAAATTTATTTATCACATAGTTCACATTGCATGTGCTGTTACTTAATAGTGAGTTTATTACAACTTTCTATGATATCAGATTACCTTTAGTCCCTACTAAGATTCAAACTCCAAAAAGTCTGGATCATACACCAAACTATATGACCTCAGTTTGTAAGGGTTTATTTTCCTTTCCAACCACAGAAGATATGACACAAATCACAGACTGAAATATGACTAGTAAACTGATCTTAATGTGTAAAATATGTTTAAAACGTTACTTAATTCATATACGTCCAAGGTGCGTTGTCAGTGTTGCTCTCGAGTGTTCAACTGTGCATGACAGTTCAATTATATGAGCTTGTTTTTCGTCTCAGAGTTTAAGGTACTGTTGTCGCTGGGACTGAAGCTGATTGAATTAGCCAGTTGTGACTATTTGACCATTGACGTAAATGTAATTTCCCCTATTTCCACCCGTTGTGTATGTGGTGTTGTACGCACTGAAACTAGCTGCTCTCTGTACTCTGTACTCTGTCAAATGATCAGCTCCACATAAAGGCTTGTGGGCAGACAAGCATGTAAGCTCTCCCATGACTCCCCCTTCTTGGGAGATTTATCATGGTATTTCTTACAAGTGTACACGTACTGTACAGGCACGCCACAGATGTCAACACTGTCTCCTTTCCTTCTTCCTTCTGTCCTTTTCTACAGCTAACACATCTTGTATTTACACACACACACACACACACACACACACACCCTTCCCCAGATCCAATACATGGTGCTGCAGGCACAATTACCAAAGGCGACAGGGGACAGGCAATGTTTTCCACTCCTCAAATCCCTGATAGAGTCTCCTGTAGCACTAACACAACATCTCCCCTGTTTCTGTGCCTGCTAATCCCTCGAATCAGGAGACACGGCTGAGTAATGACTGAAATGATTAGCCCTTCTACTGCCCCTGCAATCACCCCCCCACCAGCTCCTACATCACCTAGTATCGATCCACGCCTGGACCAGACCAGTCAACTGGTCCCTTATGTGACGACTATCCTAGCCTCACCTTCATCTCTACCTAAAAGCTGTCTTTGCTTTGTTCCTTTAGTTTCGAGCGGTTCGCCTTATTAGACACGATAATCTTTCCTTTTCTATATTCTCTGATGAATTAAACTGGGGACTCACCCTATTTTTCACTGATGTTATTTACATAGTCGATGTGCACTACTTTCATTCTTTACTCTCTTTTTTTGGCTCTCTGTGTGTTTCTCCAAGGCGGGGACATGCGAAGTGGAGCAGAGACACAGGTGTCTGAATCGGTTACAACCAGATCGGTAACAACACGATATAACGTGCTGATGTTGTTTTTGTATTTTTAGCTGAGCTAGACCAGATAATATTCATTTAAAACACATCAGGGATGCTGTTTTGCCCTCATTGTTCTCTCTGAAGTTTTCTGTAGTGATGAAGTAGCCCTGCTGTGTTATGTGGAGTGAACACTAATGTAAAATCCTTGCAACCCTGGAAGCTCTTTGTCACAGTTTTGAAAGAAGGCAGTTAACCCGCTTTAAAAGTGACGTATATTCTTTGCAAAGCATGCTGTGGATCCAATTTATGCCGATGTAAAGAGTGGTTCATGTGGCGTTCTATAGGTAAGTGTGTTTAACATGGCAAGATTTAGATATTTTGACTTTCATTCAAATATAACTGGAGAAAACATCCTGTCCCAAGAGGAAGAGGAGAAAGAAATAATGTATTTCTATTTCTATTTATATATATGTAAAAAACACTGAGCGGTTCTGAGTGAATCACTGGGAAACTATGGACAGAATGTCCAAATGTTCTGTAATATTAGAATGAATTAAATTATAATTATATCCATATGACGTCAAACACAAGTTTAACACTATTTTGTCGAAAAACACAGATTTCTTCTAGGTCTTACAGACTCACTACATTAAAATCTACATTGGCTCTAGTGTGACTTATGAAAAACAGGAAGATGAGAGAAGAAGAACACTTTGAGATCAGGTTACAAGGAAGAGAAGAAGAGATCAGAGTGAAACGATGAGCTAAGAGGGAGATAAGCAGGATGAAAACGACAGGGGGGCAAAAGATGGTGGATCATTAACAAAGTGTTCTGTGGACTTTCACTCAGGTGCTAAACACCTTTAATCCCCTTATTGGTGTCTGGAGCTTAGCCATGCTGTAAACACTATGACATATAAAAAAAACACAGCAGAACTCGACACCATGACTTCTGCATTCAAACTTCAGACTCCACTGGTGACACTAGCTGTGCGCTCACCAAGCCTTTCATTTTTCTCAAAGAAAATAGGAAAGGAGTTGCTGTGAGGGAGGAAACCAGTGTGACGAGCTTGGAGCTCATTTAAGTGCAGCAGCTGGCCGAGTCGCTCCGGTGAGAAAAAGAAATGGTTGACTGGTTGGGCTAGTGTAAGATGTAAAGTAGAACTAGGGACTGTTTTTAAAGGCGAAGAAATGGATGTAATAACATTTGCACATAGTAAATAATAGATATATGGAGTTCACTTGTTTATTTTATGGTGTGACGTGAGGTACATCTGGAACAGCTGTCAGTCTTTAGTTTTTTTGTCAGTAACTACACTGTGACTTTATGTTATGACAAAAGGAAATGTTACAAACGAATCTGAATATGAAGCGAATTTTCACTTTGATTATCCACACAAAATTCGACCATTGGAATTTTGTTTTTGACGCTGGTTTATTCACCGCAGACCGCCACAGTGCAGACTGCACAGATGTTAGCTGGCTCACTGTTCCCAAACTTTTCCAGGAACTCAACAATTCTTTCTTTCTTCTTTTCTTTGTTTGAGTCATAAATCTTCGGGATGAGCAGCAAATTGTTGTTTAAAATATTTACAATGAAATTCTATTCATGTGGCCTGCTATGAACACTTTATTGCATTCAGGCTAAACACACCTTGAGACAAGTTTATGAAAAGTATCAGTCAGAGATCACGCATGTCAACTTATCTCATCATGTGCTGGATATTACAACATATTTTTTCTTCATGTAGACTGCATGTAGGACGCAGGTGGTGGGCTGGTGCGTCTCTGCATGTAGATACATCAGTGAAACAAAATGTTTTAGGTAGAGAGACAGGATGAGGGATCATCCATTTGAACGAGTATACAGAGAGAACGAGACACACGCGCGCACAACAAAAACACACCCAAACACAGACAGGAGATTTGGGGCACTCTAGCATGCAGCTATCATAGGAATGATGAATGAAGCCCACACACCCCTGGAAAACAGAGCAAGACCACTACGACCTTGGTTGCAAACACACTGGGGAGAGACGGAGACAAGGGGAATGAGAAAGAGACATCGTTTTGTGTGTGTGTGTGTGTGTGTGGTCACTGATTCAGTGTAAAGCCCACATGGCTCACTATTGTTACTGAAGCCCTGTTTAAAAAGGTTTAGGTTGGCTCAGACTGGGTTAAACATGTTTAAAGCCATTTATTCAAACTCCCTGGTGCATTTTACCGATTTGTTTGGTTCAAATGGGGTAAGTGTGACGGCCATTTGTTTTACCATCATAGCATTTTAGATGCAAACTTATATTGATATTCCACATGGAGAACTGGTTAATGAGAATTAAATTGACAAAAACAGTTACATAATGTGTAAGATGTGGCCAGAATTCTAGTTCAGAAACCTTAAACATATTCAAGCAGTGAAGTTACATTATCAGCAGAATGTGAAGAGGTAACAGCTATGACGTTATGTCAAACACATGCATGTATACTGAAATGAGTGCTCAGTTTGATCTCAGTCCAACACGTGGATGAAGAAGTGGAGAACCAGGTGGAGTGGTGGGGCAGAGCTACTGCTAGCCGACAGGCCGGGGTCCAGCGTGGGATCTCTGAATAAAAGAAAGGCTGCTTAAAATATGTGTCTCTTAATTCCAGCTTTATTATACTATACATTAAGTTAGCACAGCTCTCCATTCGGAAAACGAGCATTTTAAAAGTTGTTTGCTTGTCATAAAAATCACTGTCATGATATAGTTTTCTGGGATCATTTTGATTCATTTATTGCAATTCACTATGCAATAAATGAATGAACTATTATCCCACGGCCATTTTCTAACCGCTTGGCATTATTGTTATGAGATGAGGCAAGAAGTTTGCAAAGTTTGCGATATATTTTGGAGGACATTGCAAGGTACATTACGTGTCTGTGAACCGTGTCGTCACATAAAGGATGGAAGGAGGTGAAATTCTGCCCTCTGTTGTTTTGGAGCATGTAACCAGGAATTACACATTGCTCCTTTAACAACATGCAGATTACCATTATTAAAAGCCTCTCAGCATAACACAAAACAAAACTCAAAATCACTGGTAAGTTGAATGACCGCTCTTTAAAGCGGCTTAAACAAAAACTAAACATCATAAGTTTGCATAAATGTATTGTATAAATTACTCCTTATACACGCACTCAAATCTATTGAGTGTCCCATAAGACTTGTATACAGGCCACACAATAACTGCACTATGCCAGCGAAACACAATTACGCCTATTGGCAGGTGTGATAAATCTTACAGAGGGCTGTTTTCTTCCCGCAAACGGACATGCGATCCATGAAAGGTGATACAGGAAGCAATAAACATGAGCCAAATAGCTGATAATGGGCCGGGATGATACTGAATCTATGGCACAGTCACGCTGTATCTGCATCACACTGCAAGCGGTACATGCAGTTTGAACTCATCTGAGATGTAGTCTTTCAGTTGTGTGGGGCGCTCCATTAAGAGAAGACTGTGCTGACAATTAAACTATGAAATCCATCAATCAAAATGGCATTATCAACGGGCCACTGCCCCAAGTGGCTGATCTGACAGGGCGAGCTGGGCCAGAGAACAGAAGACAGCCAAATAATCCATAAACATAATGGACATCAATATTGAAAAGATGACAGATGAGACTGCCGACAGAGGCCTGGATTCAATTTCTATTCTTTTTTTTTTTTCCTGCAGGAGACCGTATCGCTTTTCACAAAGTCATTTGTCAGCCATAAGGCCGATGAGCAGAAGCCAAGCTCTTCAAAAAGTGAGCCAAGGGCGGTTGTTCCAGTGACGCAAATGACAAAATGAATCAGGCATGGGGCAATAATGACAATGTGATATAAAGGATGATACTATCAAAATGCTTGGTGGCCATTGCCAGGGAAAACACAAAGCACTCTCCATGTAGTAGTATTCTTGTGGTCAACATAAGCAATATTTTAAAGGTCAGAAATGAGGACACAGACACACACAGTGTGGCTTTTCTTACATCTCACTCACAAAAAGACATCAAATTTTGACTGCTGGGGTCGTTAACTTGACTTGTGGTCAGACCTTTCCGTTTATTTAAATGATTGAACTGGCAAAACCTCATTTATCCCGTGCAGAGTTCAGTCTATTTGAACCTTGACAGGCAAAATCACAAGGCTTTTCAATGTCCAGCCAATTCAAGAGCTGGGTGGTGTTGAGCTCTCATTCAGGAAAGATTGATTGCAACATATAACATAATATATATATAGATATTTAACTGTACAGTGATATCATACAAGCAGCAGAGAAAGGGGGATGCTGTTGACCACACATAACTCAGATAATGTCCTTACCAGGGTGGATTTATTACTGACTTACTCTCATGTTTTAGAAAGACCCAATCAGAAATGACAGCAATCATTTGTAATTGAGGCATGCTGGTGCATCCTGAAGAGACGATTCACATGCGACCTTGCAGCTTTCCTGTCACAGCGTATGTCACAGCGTTTTTTTTTTGTGGCGCAATGGCAAAGAGTCACGGCAAAGATAAATATCCATCACCCTGCCACGGACAATTAAGCTTTTCAGATTGAGTTTCTAATTCTTGTTTACATATTTACCACCCTTGACCTTTTTTTTTTTTTTTTTTTTTGTCAAATAACCTCCGTGGATCGCATCCTTTGACAAGAAGATTTATTTGCTTTCTGAGCAGCTGGAAGCAGCTATTAATAATTTGTACTGCCACATCACTCTGATGACCTGATGAAGGATGAAAATGTGCGAATTCTTGCATGTATGAGGCGAGTCGCTATTTAGGTAGCCCTCAGTCCTTATTTGTTGTTCCTCTCTCAACTTTTTCACAGTAAAGTAATGGACTTTTTGAAACAAAAACTAATTCTACAGACCGTGGCTAAAGGAACACCTAAAAAACAGTAGCTAATACATTTTGCACACAGTAGCCTACATAACTTTGGACAAGTTTAGCCTTTAGAAAAAGTAGTCACTTTATTTCAAAGATGTCAGCTGTTCAGGTAGGTAAGCAGTCCCTGCAGTCTCTTTTATTTGTGCTTTAACAAGAAACACCTGCATAACCATTAGTTATGAATGGACAATGTATACTTGCATTACTCTTTGGGGATGGACGGCTACCAGGGAAGGTTCAGCTGTGTCATGAATGTTTTGTCTCGTTCTTGCCGTGCACCTCAGCCATAGTCCACGTTTTGTCCTTGCCTGAGTAAGCCTGTATTCTTTGCCTCATTTGGGAGTGATTTTTTTGTTTTGTTTTTTGTTTTGTTTGTACTCTTCATAGTGTAGCGTTGTAGTTCAGTTAATTTTCATAGCCCTTGTTAGAGTGTTTTTTTTTTTTTTTGTTCTAGGTTAAATTCATAGAGTCTAGCTGAGCCTCCGGTTTTTAGAAGTGCGTGTTATTTTTTGTCATTCAATACCAGAGAGTAGCTTTTTCCTCCCTTGGGAGCGCTTTGAGTTTTCAGGTCATAGCCTTTTGTTTTCCTCCTAGTAGAGCAAGTTTTTTTTTTTTTTAGTAGTCTTATCTTCCATTTAGTTTTTTCCTTTTTCTTAGTATTCATAGATAACTTTCATACCCTGTTTGGTTATCACTCTGTCTGAGAGGTTGAAGAGTTAAAGTCTGCCGGAACTATTATTCATCTGTGTCTGAGTCCTGTTTGAGTCCAGGTCTGACATGAACAAGTCAATAAAATAATTCAAATTCAAACCTTAAGCAAAACACATACACAACCACCTCAATGCCCACAGCATCTTGGTGCAGCTGCAGCCAGGTGTAACTACTAGTGGTGCAGCTGTTAACGAATCCATGAACAAGGTCCCCAACTGGGTCAGAGCCTTTCTGAATGGATTAAAAGGAGAATTATGGCTTTAAAACTTCATCTTCTCCAGCTTTGAGAGGATTAGACCCTGCATTCTGTTCTCCTCTCCCCTGAATTGCTCACTGACTGACTTCCAATCCTGTAACCTATCTGCAGTCAACCAGAGCTCTGGAAAAGTGCATTCTCGTTGCTCAACAAACTTTCGGAGAAGTGGCCTGTCTACACCTCAGAGTTTCTTTATTATTGAGGAGTGAGAGAGAGTGTGGTCTGTGTGTAGTTCTTGACCATAAACATGTAAGGGATTTAAAAATATTATTGTATATTGATGTTTAAAGATACCTTACACTGGTACCAGTACAGGTGGAAAAACTTTGACATTTTAGCAAATTAAATTAGATTAACTGTATTGAAATGTTAGTATGTACAATATGTTTTTTCTCTCTCTTGCTGAGAGTTAGATAAGAAGATTGATACCACTCTCATGTTTGTTCACTTACTACTGTATAAAGCTAGTAACCAGGAGGTAATTAGCTTAGCTTAAGGGCTGGAAACAGGCAGAAAAATTCATTAAAACTCACTTAACGTATCTTCACTTGTTGTTTGGCAACCTCAATCTACAGGAGGTTCTCCCACCACTTGTTACCAAGAAACAGATAGAATACATTACTCCCCATAAAACCACTTTTTTTTTGTTTTCACTGCCTGTTTTTTTGTAATTCCGTCATTTCTAAAAGCAAAAATAATTTCATGTATCTTCTACAGGAGAAATAAAAATCCCTATAAATGTTGATTTCTACCATAAAACTATAATTTATGAAGTAGGTATTGAACATCTGGAACAGTATTATGCGGAAATCATTTCACAGTGCACCGCTTCACCAACAACAGGGTGTAAAATCAGCTTTTGTGCCTTTTTTTTTTCTTTATATTTGTCATGGTCCTTTTTTTTGAACAGTCGATTTCTGTGTTGTGTCCCAGACAAGATTCTTGTTTTAATCCGGAAATACGCTGAACTAGCCTAAAGCAAGTCACATTGGACTTCAAATAACATGAGGGAGAAAGCAATGCAGGCTATTCTTCCCTAAAGAGGACACCCATCTATTTTAAGTTTGATTTTACTAATGCATTATGACAAAGCCACAACTCTGGCCCACAGCACTCGCTGTCTATTAAGCTGGAACAAGGATTTTTTTTTTAATCAACCACACTAAATCATTCATGCCTTTGTTTCTGGTTAATTTCAAGTCTATTTAATTTTAGATGAATGTGGCACAGATAGCACCACTGAGGCATCAACCGGATCGCCATTACTTGGCCAGTGTTTTTTCTTTTTGTATATCTCTCCTTCCTTCCATTAGTCCATTATTTGTACTCATACACAGAGCTCACAAGGATTTTGAATTTCCTATCCATATCTCACATCAGCATGCTCGTTGGAAATTCAATTAATTTCCCTCTCAGTTCGCACTAGAAGCTAGGCCCCTCTAACCTTGGCATATTTACTCTGCAAGCCCCAGCACAACATGGAGAATATACAGGAATGAGTTGGCAGGGAGAAACAAACATCCTCTCTTTCTCTGCCTCTCCCTTTTACTATTCACTCACGTGGAAAATTGTGATGCAGTCTTATTTGTCGAGTGGTCCTTCTGCAAAAAATAAAAAAATCCTGTCCCTTGCAGCTTGTATGGGCCACTGACAGTCCATCTTGACCTAATCTATAATGTAGAGTTGTCAGTGGACAGGTACTGAGACACACTTCATTATACTGTGACAGTATGTTCAATAATTACCAGAAAACTATACACCAAAAACTGTGAACAAAAAGGTTAGTGCTCAAGTTATTCTAGAAACACCCACAGAGGTGTTCTGAGTATGGATAATTAGATCTCTGTGTTTCATGTGCCGATTGTTTCACCACCATTTTTCTCCACTTAGCTCTCATATATGTGGACCTAAAGCAATACTAGGATAAGATTTTATTTGCTTTCGTGCTATGAGTACCCATCCATGATTGCTACCCAGTCATATGTGTGTGTACTGTATGGTATAACTCCATACAGTACACACATATGATTGACTGAAAGACAATTAGCTAGCTCCCCTGGCTCCGTCCAATAGAGCACTGCTTAAGCTCACTAATTAACATGATGTATCTTAATCTGTTCACACTAAGAGGCAACCTACATGGCTGTGTAGTGAAAAAAACTGCAGTTCCTCAAACGGCCACTTGAGGCTGGCTCCAGAACTTCACAGCAGTAATAAACACATTTACAGCCTGGTACAAAAAAAAACTGTTTTGGTCTCTATACCTAATTTCTCTATTTGTGACAACTATACTGAGGGTGAATTTTTACACAACTTACCTGTTCAAATTATATTAAGGCTTAAATGCATTCATAATTAAGAGTGTGGTCGCTTTAATTGACAGGTGGGTGCCGTGAGCCACCTGGCTTTATTCAGCCTGCTTCAGCTCCACCCACGCTCCACGTCTTTGCCCATTTTTGGATGCGCGGGGAGCCGGCTGAGGCAGGGCTGCCAAGATGGCAGCAGTTTTAAATAACCTTGTTTTAAAATATCATGGATTTATACAGTATGTTACAATTACAGTAGTGGATACCAATTTACATCAGAATATGGAGCTCACACTGTGGAAGGAAGGCTGCATGGAGTACAAGTGAACCTAGAAACTGCTCTGGACTAGAGTTTCTCTTATTTTAAACTAGTGTTGTAGTCCATGTGGCTGTGACAGTGATTATTTTGTGTTTTTATGGTGCTGACTAGTGAGTGAAAGTTAATCCAAAATAAACATTCAGACCCAACTGGAATGCCAAATCCAAGCATATTTTGCTGCTTATTTAGCTGGCAACACACCAGAGCGCGAGTCATCTCCTTGCAGGTGCCCCCATGGCAAACAAACCAGACAGCAGCTGACTAATGACTGTTTCTGTAAACTAATGCTACATTTGACCAGCGATGTAATTGCATACTGTGCCATTTGCTGCAGTTATTACCGCTAAACATGTTTAGTGGAGCTGCATGTAACAGCTAGTTCTCAAAGCTAATTTGGGTTTGCTGACAATGTTTCAAGTGCTTTCCAACTGCACCACAAGTAGCCATTGTTCAGCTGTTGAGTAGCTCATCATCACAACAGTATACAGTATAATAAAAGTATTTTTCCCCCTCATGCTCAAGTACTGTATCACTCTCAACCAGTGGCTTTGAACTGTTTTCTGTGAAAACGATAATAGGTATCAGATGTTTTCAGTGTTTTTTCTTTTTCTTTTTACAGTGGTTTCTCAAAAGCATTACCCGATTAAAAGCAGCAAAATAGCCCTCTAAATCTGCCAGTGAGGAAGAAAAGACAACAACATGACAAAGTAAAAGAGAGAAACGATACGTGCTCAAGTGAAATCCTTCATAGTAAAGACATACAAATACATGAGTGTCCTTGTGAGCGTGTATGGTCATGGAGACAAAGGCTCGAGGCATATTTACGGACGGTACATACACACACTGCACAGCATTGCCTGTGATCTACGATGAAAAGTTCAATCAGCAAAATAAAGAAGAGCACTCACTTTGTAGGTCAATTAATGAATACAGTTTTGCCTCATACACATAAATATGTTGTCTGAAAGTATCAGCCCAAGGTTGCCAGTGCCCCTGAAAAAGATTGTTGTTTAATGCAATGTTTTCAGGCACTTTGGAAGTGATTGCGGAAATTTTAAAGCTTTTACTGACCCTGGCAGACTTAAAAAAAAAAGGTCAGTCAAAAGAATTTTGCTTTGACTTCATGCTGGCATCAGTCCAAGATTAAATCGTATCTTGGGGCTTGTATCTGTTAAAGTTTTGCTTTAATACTGAAGCAGATATCAGGAACAATTAGCCAGAAAGGAAGTAGCCGCCTTGTAGGGAACTACTATAAAAAAGCGTTTGTGCTCACATGTTCCAGGATCTGACAGTTGTTTCAAAAGCTCCATTTTCATTTTGCTACTTATCGCTCAGAGCCATTTAGAAGCACTTCAATCACTTTATCATACAAGGTATTTGCTGAGTATAACTCTCCAAGAAGTGCAGGCAAAGACATCTGCAGTGTTACTTTAGTAAGAAGAGCTGCAATTTTACTTGAAAACTTTCCTAGATGTGAAAATGAGAAACTTCAACATGATTTTAGGATATATACTAGAAAATGCAGCTAATTAAAAAATTAAAATTTGATATCAAAAGTCAGATAATGAAAAAAGGTCCACAAAGGACTGACACCGGATGCCTTTTGTGGCACAGAGTAAGTGTGCAGGTGTTTCTTTTTTCATTGATACCGTTCTCTGATAACCTTGCACCTCGGTGATGTGCGTATAATTACTCTCTGTCTGTCAAAAGTCAGATAGAGAGAAAAAGATGAACACTCCTTCAGAGGAAACCAGCTCAGCAGCCATAACAAACATCAAGAGTTAATATGACAAAATGAGCTACGGTGTGTTGACTTTAAATCAGGCATAAAACAGATTGATATAATGTAAACTCTAAACTATGAAAATCTATGCTGTCATCAGCCATAAATTCAGTGAATCACCTGAGGCCCGCACAGCCTCATACACCAGCAAACCGTAAATCACTTATTTCTAGTGCTGCACCCGGCAACAAACAAAGAACTGAGACATTAGGGACTAAAGCTGAAGAATCGGGGGCAGGTTTATTTTTTATATTTACCAGTTTATTTTTGCAAAATGTTTTATTATAATTGATTTCCTGTTTGCAGCCCTTACACACGTATTGTATTACCACTGCTAGCAAACCCAAAAGGTGGGTTTTTTCAAAGCACAGTACAAAACCTGCATGCCATTTGTTCATTTAAACAGTGACATATAGCTGCTGTATTGCTCCTATTGCTCTATACTGAACAGATCATTTCCTACACTATAAAAAAAAACCCTGATGTTTTTACAGTAAGAAAACTGCCAGCTATGGTTGCCAGAGTTTTACAGTGATAAATATATTATAACCTTTTACTAATATTACGCTAAAAGGATATTAGTACTGTTGATTTCACATGTAAGATTGGTGTTTTATTCCATATTTTAAAATGTCTATAGTTTTTACAATGAAAAAACACCAAACCATGACAGTAAAAAAATATGGCATTAAATATTATGGTGTTTTACTGTACAATTAACAGTCTCTAATATAAAATACTGCTTTATTTTGTATAAATTCCCTGAAAATTGTTTATAAATAAAGGTTTTGAAATATGACAATAGACAGTCGACAGACTTTATTTTTTTTACAGTGTAGAATGACTACATGGCAGAAAACAGGGATCCACAGTTCAGCTGATGTGCTTCTCCACTCAGGCGGATCTTTAACCTTTCACTTATGTGGAAGTTTCTTGCAGAGGCTGTGTCTTGGCAACACACACCTACATGCAGATAGTATGTAGGTGTGTTCACTTGAATTTAGACTGCTGAAACTTTAAATAAGAATAAGAATGCAGTGTTATTCAGAACCATGACTGTGAATCGTTTAAGTTTAAGGTAAGTAAGTTCAACAAAAATATGTGCTATTCATGCACACCATCTCTGAGTAGAAGATGCCCTGACATTCCCATCCAGTGACCCCTGTGTCCTTGGGCAAACAAACACTTTAGTGATCTTGGCACAGTGATGCCCCTTCTGTCCCCATCCCATTATGCATCGGACAGAAAATCTCAGGAAATGTCAGCTTCCAGCCTGCAACTATGGTACCAACTCCACCAGTGTGAGCCTACTGCCCACTGAGCCCCACCATGCCATGGCTAATCTCACCACCAACCCGCAGGGCCAATCGCACACCGCCGAGTGTTGGAGAAGAGCCTTGGACAGCCGGTGATGGTGGCAGGGTTTAGTCTCAGGGGAGAAGGAGGAAGAGAAAACTATGAAGTAATGGCTAATCCTGTGTGCACAAGACCACCAGAGAGGAGTGGCCAGGGCTAAAGAGAGAGCGACCGGGGATAGAGGATTGGGGGATCAGATCAGGTGAGAGAAAGGAGCAGGAAGAGAAGGGAAGAAGAGTAAAGCCAAACCAGGGTGTGTGGAGGATACGAGATGGGGAAGACAAATGAGAAGAAGTGGTATGAAATTCTGCAGAATTTGAATATATCATGCATAATTACATCTTCATTAGTGTATAATCACCTGAAAATAAGGGTTGTTGTGTTTTTGTTAACTTGAGCCTTTCATATCTAAAGACACCACAGGTCCTCTTCTATGGGGTGTTGAACTGCCATGTTTCTACAATAGCCCAGAATGGATAAATTAAAACACGGGCTCGAGGATTTTCTCACATTTCATGGCCACTGTAGTTTCTCCTTCATGCTAGAAAAGGAGACAGGGTAGCAATCAGAAACTACATTCCTAGATGCCACCAAACCGCACCACTGCCCCTGTAAACAACAACAACAAAAAAAAGCTCTGTAGAGATGAGACACACTAGACCAGTCCATTGAGAGCTGATCAGAGTACAGCCCCTCCATACACAATCACCTGTCCTTGTACAAGACAGGGCTTAGACAGCCATCAAAGGTACCATCTTCACCATGAGGAAATGTGGCAGCAGCAGACTTCATAAACACTTTAAAGATATCTCTTTTGTCTTAGCGCAGGTAGCCTTGTTTAATGCAGTTATTGTTGAGAATGACAGAAACAAACCAATAAAGATAACACCGTGCAACAAAGGATGTACACCGCATTTAGAAACACTGCATGGACCAGGCTCTCTCTGGTGCGGGAGCCTTTTTTTCTTCTATATTTTAAATGTATAAAACGTATTTGAAACTTTTGTGTAATGCTTTTTGAAGCAAATCAATAGTTTAGTTTAAGCATCCATTGCACCACATGGAAAAATGTACTAATTGCAAAAACAGCAACATTGTGTTGAATGAGTTTTGACAAGTTGGACTGAGTGAGTTTTCTGTGCCGTGAAAAGCATTAGGAGGGAAAAAAAGGTAGTGTGGCAATATCCCAACAGAGAAAAGAAAGAAGCTCAGACATCAAAGTGAATTCTTGTGCTTTTTGCGGTGATGAACAACTCTATCTTCAGCCGGAAGCACTGCAGAAACACTGTTCAAGAGGTTGCTTAAGCACTTCTCGAAAAAAGATGAAAATCTTTAACAAATGTGTTAATTGTCTCAACAACTATGTCCTTCCTGTCGTCGTAATCTGTGAGACTCTGAAGGTACATGGCCCATTGGAGGTGAGGCCAACATGACAAAAGTGCCACTTTAACTATGAAGCTTTTAAAACCATTAAAGCACATAAAAAAAACAAAGAATAAAACACTCCACCCCAGTGAAGACACATTGAAAGGTTCATTATTGTGTCACCTTTTCAAATTCAACTTGTTTTTTGTGCCTCTGTTTTGTTCCAATTTTAAGGTTACCTTGTTTATGTTCTTGTTCAGTGTAATCATCACTTTAAATAGACTGGTCCACCAACAAGCCTCAAAATATAACATTACATTTGACACTTTACTATACATTTAAACAAAACCATTATTTATTGCAAAGTATAGACTATACACCTCTTTACAGTACATGTTCTTTTTGGAGTGTGATTGTTAATTATGTAGATATATTGTGTTTGGCTGAACTGTGGTGTGGAAGAACGATTAATGTTGCCAACTTAAATATTCACGTGTTTTAAGAGCACCAAATTAGGTGCAAATAATCTTTCCAAACAATTAACTCATTAAAAATTCTTAAAATTAAATTTTCTCCTTCTCTCACTGAAAAATCCAGTTAAGGTTTATTTTTATATAACTCACTCATTCAAATTATATTATGGCTTACATTTTTTAAATTCATTTTAAGCGTTATTTTTTGCACTTTTGATTGACAGGCGGGTTGTTTGAACACCCAGCCTTCATTCAGCCCGCTTCAACACCACTACGATCCGCGTCTTTGCCCATTTTTAGATTAGCAGAAGCGGCCTGCCAAGATGGTGACTACTAGAGCCACCATCATCTGAGCTTCACAACGGCTCTTCTGAAACCTGTGGGTGACGTCACAGATAACACGTCCATATATATTTGACTGTCTCTATTTCCCACACTTGTGTAAGTTGCGTATTGGATCTCAGTCACCTTCCAAACAAGTTATGATGCCATAAAATCATCTCCTATAAACAAGTGTTCTGAGATTCTGAGATTTGAGGGAGTGCAGAGAAACTCGTTTTCTGTAGACATAAGTGGAAGGTTATCGTGTTTAAAATGCTGAAAAAAATGTTTTTTGCATAATGTTAGCCTTTGTATTACATTAACCAAAAAAGAACGAGGTCTTCTATTTGCAGTTATTTTGCAGCTGCATTGACAGTCATAAAGAAATTCAGCAAAGAAGGAGCAGAGAGCAGTTTCTGCACAGATGTCTTTTGAGGACAAGATTTGACCATTATTTCTTCCTTAGTACATTACAGTTAAACACACATACTCAATATGCTGTTTAAAGGTATTTTGGGTAATGTGAAAAAAAGAGATTAACTAAGTCTAAATCTTGTCTAAGTGTGTACAAAGTTCATCTATATGTTTAGAGGACAAAAAAGTTTAGTTAGGCTGTTTTTTGTTTTTTTTCACTGTCAATTATTTATCACTATGTGCTGTAATATTAGAGCACTTTCTCCTGTGGATGAAATTTCAGAAGGTAAATAAACACTTTGACTGTTCCTTTACTGCCAGTGCACCGTTTCACCCCTAAATACGCTCTGCTCCTCGAACGTAAACAAACTGCCAGCCACACCAGGCACTCCTGAACCTGTAGGTTCTCCTCTCAAAACACAAAGCCTTCAGTTTCGCCTCCAATTTAGTCCCACGAGGGATTTGCACACTCCTCCTGTGATGAGCGTTGAAGCCCACAAATAAACAGCCGTCAGATGTTTACATATGGAGCACAGCGATGTCGAAAAAAAAAAAAAAGCCTCCAGAGATTGAGTGAAAAGCTCATTTGCACTGTCGATGAGAAGAATCAGGAATTGCCGCCTCTGGTTTATGATGATTCAAAACCGTATTTAGCTTCAGAGGGAAATATTACAGACAGAAAAAAACAGAAGCAAAATTGGAATGCATAATTGTAAGTATTCATCATTTTAGCTATTTTTAGAAAGCAAAATACACCAGTCAAATGTTACATGAGATAAAAATGAACCGTTTTCATTTAAAAGGGAGAGTGCTGCATTGACTATATAACGATAGAAGCCACTACCATGTGGTTATATCGACTGTTAACTGTGAAGTAAGCGCACAGATGCAGCCAACTGTTGTAATCTAATCGCCTGCTCTACTATCACAGCTTACCATAATTAACAGTAATGACTTCTGTAAACAACACGGTGTGAATAAACAAACAAACAAACAAACATCTGTGAGGTGTCCAGCAGATATTACATCTTAGCTGTGAATAATAACTCGGATATAGAATGACCTGTTCTGGGTTACTGCTTAACTGAGCATCAGCAGAATAATAACTGCTGCAATTATCTTCAAGCAAATGAGAAAATGTTCTTCTCCGTGGTAGAATGACCCACAAGAGAGGCTATAATGTGACTCCTCACTCTCCTTTCTTTCTCATCTCTCTCTCTTTCTCTTTCTCTTTCTTCCTTCATACCTGGAATTGAGGCCAACGTCTCTCCGTGAGCCCTCAGCTCAAATTGCTTTGCTAGCATCATCCAGCCAAACGCAGTCTCTAATGAGCTGCGCTAGCTCGCCACTGATAAAGGAAATGACAGCTGGCGTGATTACAGAAATCTGGGACTTGACCAAACTGTAACTTGTGGAAAATGATCTGGGGAAGAAGAAACTCTAAAAAAAAAAAAAAGGACATCAATTGAGCGTGGAAGCCAAAAGAAAAGAAAAGGGAGGGGAAGAAAATCTCCCGAGGATATCACCATGGTGACTGAAAACCTATGATGTTAGGAATAAATTGGTAATATTTAAAAAAAAAAATACTAGTGTTAATAATATTTGTGTTTTCAAATCCAGAAAGTGTTTTTCCATCAGGCTTACATAAGAAGGCATGACCTGAAATCCCCAGGGAAGGGCCAAAAGGGCGAGCGCATGTCTCCACTGCTGCTACATGAAGGATTCATTCATTTATTCATTTATCTGGGACATCCTATCTGTTTCCCTGAGTATGGTCTTTACAGCCATGACAGTTACACTGTAAGACAGTGTATACAGCAGATTGTTATGGCTCAATCTAACTGGATATCACTGAGCTGATGTATTGTATGCCCGGTTTCCCGGGAAGATGAAGATACAATCTGTCATTTGTTTTATTATCCACTGCATGTTTTGACATTATGAGGAACTGCTGCTGATATGAGCACTTTTACAATCAGGTTCACAACTGCTGACTGCTGTTGGTGTACACTCAAACTGGAAGGGACAGGGACAGTTCACATCAGCGTCCATTAAAAAAAAAATAAAAAACAAGTCCTTTGGCCAAATTGCCCCCTCACACACATTTGCACACAATACAGCTCAAAATGTCTTTTCCCAAAGTGCCCACCTGATTCCCCCTGTTCCCTTTCTTAATCCTGGTCAAATCCTGCTATTACCAATCCTTCCATCTCTCCATTCCAATATCTGTCCATCCCTCCCTTTCTATGGGCCCACACTCTTCCTCCCCTCCCTCGCCTCGCTCAGTCTCTGCACGGTTTCATTATTTTCAGGATGACAAAAAAAAAAAAAAAAAAAAATGACAATAAAATCCCTGATGCCAGTAAGAGCGAAGACTGGCCCAGAGGTGACCCCACTATTCTCATCAGCCTCTGTCCCACTTTTCACCCACCTTCACTAATAGCTCTGACACACAGCGGCTGCCTCTCGCAGTTTACGTTCCCTTCTTACCAACAGATACTGCCTGAACCTCAACGCCACCCCAACTCATCTCATTCAGAGCTCCTGCTGTGCACACACACACACACACACACACACACACACACACACACACACACACACGCAAAGGAAATTTTAATAATAATTTCAGAGTGCTATGATTGGATACGTTTCCATGGAGAGACGGAGGAAAAGCTAAAGCAGCAGAGGTGAGAGATGGAAAAAGGAGAGAGAGCGTGAGTGTGTGTGCGGAGGGATCTAACGACTTTGCTTCTATCTCATTTGCAGATCCGATCCCTCTCAGTCTATATTACGACGTTATCCACATGCCAAAATAAAGGCTTATCGGCCAATCCTTTCTGATGTACACTGCCTGAGTGTGTGCTCCGCGAGACCGTTAGATAGGTCTGTTTTAACATGGGGACTATCTCAATGTGCATTACAATGAGCCTCATTTGCCTTTCTCTTTCATGTGCTGTACTCCATCAGTGTATACATACTTGTTTATCAGACTAAAACCTTCTATCTTTAATTCACAATCAAGTGTCACTGAGTGTGTCATGCTGTTGTTTGGTAGATGATTATCCAAAATGACTCATGTACCAATGAAAATATTATTCATCAGCATCGAAAGTGTGAGCATCAAGCACAAAGCTGCTGGACTTTAAAATAACAATGTTTTAAGTTATTTAGAAACCCTTAGTTCCTAAAAGTGGCTAATTTCAATTCCAGTAACAACCAGTTAATACATTACATCAACGTATGAAGAGAAATATCCATCTTGGAATAAATTCGAACACTGTAAAGGAGGCTTTCCTCTGCAAACCTTTTTGAACCTACTGACTAAATTGTGGTAATCTAGAAAGAAAGTTTGTCCCGAATACCTTTTTATTTTTATTTCTATTTTAACCAGTGCAGCTTATCTAGACTTTACGGCACTGATTTACAATCCCAGGAAACTCACAAACCAGTTGCATGTGTTGTAATCCTCCCACATGATGCTACAGAGCCAATCAAGCCTCGTGCCTTAGTAGTAATTTCACATGCCGTGCTTTAAAAAGAGAAAGTATACAGCGAAAACAGAGCTTTCAATCACGAACAGACACACTCTTACATGTTAATTTATTTCTATAGGAAGTTCAGCACCCGGATATGAAGCACAAGTGAAAGTTCAGTTGGGAACACTCTTCTTTTGCATATACGCCTGTAGTTTATGTCTTTTTCCGTCCTGGCATTCACTCCTCTCACACATGCTCACGCTAATTTCCTTGTTGTCATTATCTGAGGCTATCTTGATATCAGCTGTTCTCATCACCTGGTCAAATCTATTCAAATCTAAACTGTTAGCCTATCATCTTGCTGCTGTCTTTTTAAATATGATTCTCTCTCTCTCACCCCTCCACTTCTCCATCTCCGGCCAGTCTTTGCAGATTCAATCAGCATCATCATTTCATCAACCATCAGGCACAGCAGAGTCATCAGCCACTACTATCACCAGTGTCTGGACTCTTCTTGCTGGTTTTCAGGGATGACATCCCTCGGTTACAAAAATCTCCATGTACAGTCTAAATGACAAAGACTATGTCAAGACTTAATTGTCATCTGTTATAATAATAATAATAAAAACCTTTACTTTATTCACTTATCTCTCCTGGCTGAAGTCTTATATGTGGCTGAGACTATGGAGAGTATTAAAGTGGGAATGTGAAGCATCACTAACATTATGGGACAAAGCACAGAGCATCTTTTGAGTCAATCTAAGAACCCAATATGATGAATGAGCCAGAATCATTCACTACCATACAACAAGCTCAAGAATGTTTCCTTAAATTTTGTAGATCATACATCATCATGAACCCAGCAAACAAATATCTCAATAGTTAAATATTCAGGTAAAGCCCTACACATTTTAGAAGTAAGGTAGAGAACTCAATATATACAGCAAATTAACATGTAAATATACACGTCTGCTCGCTGTGTGCACGTAGCCGGGCAGCTTCACAGTGTTTTGGCACATGATCTAAAATGTTACACTTAATACTTGATACTGCAGAATAGCGCTGTAGCCAACCAAAGAAATTCTACCTACTCCTTATTCAATCGATTAGTCGATGGGGAATAGAAGATCTTACCTTCATTATCACCCTCAAGGCAAATCAGTTTACATATGGCAGTAACACACACCGGTGAGAATCACTGAGCAAAACAGGCTTTCGTACAACAACAAACCGTCCAGAAGGTGTCGGCCCTACTGCAGAAATTGTTGAAACATGTCAAACTTTGGCCGTTTACACTCAAGACTCAGCTAACCACTGCGATAAAAGCAGCAGAGCTTTCCTTCAATGTTGAGGAATGTCAACTTCAGTAAGGTTCAGGCTTTTCAACGAGGCTGGAAGCCTATCTGCCCCTTCGGCTTTCACCTGCCTATTAGGGTGGAACATACTGGCCTGATGGGTTGTGTGTGTATGTGTGTGTATGTGTGAGTAAGACATGCAGCATAGAATGACCAAATAGGACACACACACACACACACATACACGTACACACATGTACGGGTGGGCTGGCTGTGGCGAGCCTTATCTCTATGCCACAAAGTGGGAAGATTAGATTACTCACTTCCCTAAACCTCTAACTTGGTTACCATAGCAATAGCAGTGTGACTGGGGCAGCAGCTCGTCATTGTGGAGGCTGCTGAAGCGGGAATGGACGGATGAAACAATCACCGGGGGAACCGCAGGTCAGCCAGCCATTTTACCTCAGTAACTCACCATCCAACTTCCAAAGTCAGACCAGGCAAATGAGGTCATCTTATGGTCAGGTACTTCAACATATTTTTCCTCCACAGCACAAAGACTGAGATAGGGGCAGTATTACAGAGATTATTCATCATTATCACGAATATTAGGCTAATACTGGAGCTTTTAATTGAATATGTGCAGAGTCAATAAAATAATAACATAGAGTCTTACCCCGTATCATCATTTTTGTGCATTACTGCAAAACGACCAAGGGAGATCAATTGATATTGAATTCATAATTGCACCATAGCCAAACCTTGCCCTTAATTCAAATTAATGAAGTGCTTGCAAATCCATAGTGTTGTGGGTCTGATCATTAGATTAATTACCCCAATCAGGCGATTGTATTTCAATTAAGCCAAGTGCAGTGTTTATCTTTTCATTAGTCAACACTCAGGAAAGTAAATGTGAAATAAAGAGTGGAGACAGGGTGTGGTGCATGTGCATTTGAATACACAAATACAGGTCTCAAATATTGTGCAGTGATTGAATAGTGAAGAGCCGGTGCTTCAGAAGTCTCAGCCTCAACAAAGCTCTGCAAATAATTAGGGAGATACACAAAAGAAATCAGGTGGCTGCAAAGACTGAGAGAATGCTGTGTAGATACTCGTATTTAGACTGCAGACAGTTCTGAGGCTCTCTCCCTGCCGCTAAGGACTCATGATAGAGTCGTTTTTTTAACCATTCATATAGAAGAATGGCTCTGTTAAGTTACGGTACAATGTTTTGACCTTGACAAAGCACTTAATTTAGATAAGAGTTATCCTTTGAAACTGCAGTGAAATTAGGTCACTTTAATGCCGGTAGCCCACGGAGCATGCCAGAGTTCAAATCTTTGACTTTGGGGTTCGTGGCAGGAGTGTCCTGCTGGTTCCTAAATGGTCCTATTTTGGACAAATTTAGATCTACAAAAAGTAGATATTTAATACTTGAAAAGTTGAAAAAGCCTCAGAGAAAGCACAGACCTAAAGTACATTTTGGTATTTTAAATAGTGAATAATTAGTGAATGTTAGCGGCTGATAAACTAACATTTTAACAGACTACATTGGAAAAAGAATATTTTAGATAGATAGAAAGATATGCTAGTGGTAATTAGTGATCAACTCCATGCACTGTTTTGCTGCATGGCTCTAGGGCAATGTTGAGTGGTCAGTCCACCACATTAGACCACACTAAAGTCCATGTCCATATAATGGATTGCCATTAAATTGTTCACAGACATTGATGGTTCCCTGAGGATAAATACTAATCACTTTAATGATCCCATGACTTTTCCTAAAGTGCCACCATGTAGCTGACATTTGTATAACATTTGTGGAAAGTACAAAGCCTCTAACGTTCATTGTCATTGTGAAATTGTTGGGTGATCCCTGAACTTTTCAGCTTGTCCAGTCCTCTGATTTATAACTGAATTGATGAGTTTCACACATCCGACCCAGCAGTGCTTTGTGCTAATTGGCAAATTTTAGCATGGTGACACGTAAAACTGAGGCGCCAACAGTGGTAAACATTGACTGATGATGTTTGAACCGCACAGCAATGACAACCAGTACTATAGATACTATAAATAATTCTTGCCTAATTTCCTAGAAACAAGATTGAAAGTCTACAGCAGTGTTCAAGCTCAAATATAAAAAAGACCCAGGCTTCCCTGAAAACAACAAAAAATGGAGCTTGGAGTGTTTTTGGAAACTGATAAATTACTAACCATTAAATTATAGCATTTCTACTGCTGCAGTGAATTTTTCTGAAATAGTTAGATAATAGTTCAATAGAATTGAATTATCTTCAGTGTCATCTGTAGATGTGTGCGGCTGGTCAGTGTGGTTGACTTCATCTTTTTTTTCCATTAACACTTCAGACATGATGAAAATGGTGTTATCCATGTATCTTTCCTTGGCTGCTTTCAAACGGCACTGAGCTACCTGCACCTGTTTCGTGTGATTATGTGTTTCTGCAGACTGGTACCGGTCCATGCAGTGTTGGTCACCTGTCAGCACAGATGGTATCACTGATGTTCGATGTTAAAACTGATAGCATCTCTGTCTGTTAACTTAACAGGCACGAACATGCATCTACCCACTGATTCCAGCCAGTGGGAGCGATGAGTAGAAACCTGGTCTTCCCATCCACACACCTTCTGCTAATAATTGCTCTATGTGAATTCTTCAGCAAGTGGTGAGTTGTTAGTGGTAAATTATTTTCATCCATTTAGAGTGAAACAGATGATTAAGCAGGGTGCGCTTTATGGTGTGGCCACCTTATGACTTTCCATCCAGCACAACACACTGTTCAAATGTTTTCACAAACATATTTAAGTGTATTCTTTAGCTTTATTAGAAGGTTGCCATTTTTTTCCTGCTTGAAAACAAAGCGCAGTACGTTGCCCACAAACTTGATGCTTGCTCCAAATATTTAAAAAAACAACAACAAGATTGTGATATAGTCCATAGTGCCAAACAATGGGCGACATCATGGTGGAGATATACTTGGACACATTTTATGACTGCTCCCACATACATCCATTAGTAGTTGAATTGTTCATTCTGGACCACAGTGCTCTACTGACTGACATATATGAAGCCATGCTGCTATGACTAAAAACAAAGCCTGTATTTCTTACATCTATCCATATCATTTTTTCCTCAAATCTCACGGCAACTTGTTTCTCTTTCACAGTCTGTCTTTCTTCATAACAATGAGCATTACAGCTTCAGAGAGCTGCTGCGTGGCAATATAATTTCATGGTAGTCTTGTTTAAAAACACAGGTCTTGAGGTCCACAGAAATCTTTAGGGCTTTAGTTGTCCTTTGTTCCCCTGTGATCATGCGAGCGCAATTCAATTTCTCCACTGTACAATTTGATTTGGACAAATGTCTGATTCTGACTAAGGGGGCCATGTGACCAGAATCGTGTCTTAAGGGCATCTCCCTGCACAGTTGACTTGTGCTCTCACTTATCAGATAAAAGAAACAAACACACAAAAGAAGACACTCATACAGACATAAATGCGCACATGCATCGATTGTTAGCCCTTGTGAGCGCACATTCACACACATATAGAGCCAATGAAACTGGCTACTACCCAACTGACCGGAGCTTTATGTGTGTAGATTTATCACTGGCCATTAAAATACATTTGATTTTTTACCAGGATGTCTCTCCGCTGCTGGTTTCCTCAATAGCAGACCAACTCACCTTTTACAACCACTTTCTTTAACCTTTTCCCCTGCTCATAAAATACCAGCAGCTCTCCTCTTCCTCTGCCAGCTCCCCTCCTCCATCCCTTCCATCTCTTCTACTGTATCTCTCCATCTATTTTGACCTCTGCTATGATTCTATCTTCATTATAGGGTGTGTTTGTGTTCCTCCTCCTCCTGTCCTTGTCCTATTCTTTCACCTCTCACTCCTCTAGCGAACAAGTACCCTCTCTGCCCCCTGAGCTATTTTTTCTTAATTGTCTCTTTTCCTCCTGAATGATCGATTCGTCACATTTATCTGACAGTTTGAGACTAAGGATAGTTCTCAAGCTCCTACTTTAAACTAGCCAGAGGTCTCCAAAGGTGAGCATTCATAATGAGCTTTCATGGGGATATTAAGAGAAAACCTTTCTCAGTTGTTTTTGGAGGACGACAGCCTTTTTAAAAAGTGATGCTAACCTCTTCACCCTTTCTCTGCCTGTTGCAGGGTTTATGTTTACGCTAGAGCAAACGAACACACTGTATTCACAGCAGACTGTAAGGAGAGAACTACACAGAGGACACATATTAAAATTTTACTTTCTTCCTCATGTTTATCAAAATGATCTTGTAGGGCCTTGAAATCCTTAAAGTCCTTTGATTTTCTTATTACAATGAGCAGTAATTTCAAATTATCCAATCAAGGCCACTTCAACATGCTTCCTGTTGTCAGTTTCTATAACCCATATGTGAATCCAAAATGCATGTTAGTAAAGTTGAAAAAACACAGGAAATGTTTTGAATACTGCGAATACACGAGACATATATTAAAATGTATGTTTCATTTTCTCCCTCATGTTTCTTATCGCTGTCTGCCCTCCTTCACTCCCTCCATCTCTCAATCACTCGCCTTCTGTTTCCTCAGTTCTGTTATCTATTTTGTGACTGTCCTCGGGCCATTTCTTTATCCGCGCCCGCCCCCCTCCTCTCTCTCTCGGGTTGACCTAGCACCAGTTTCATTTCCGCTCGTTCATCTGTCTGTCTGCCGTCTTTTTTTTGGGGGGGGGACTAATCTCTTTTCCAATCTCTCTCTCTCATATATGCTTGGTGAAGCTCCATGCATGAGAGTTAATGAAGGAACTGCATGGGTAAACACACAGAAGGACAGTGAGAGACAGGCGACAGTAAATATGCAGTACAAACACTGCACTGACAGATGAACTCGACTACTGACTGAATACTCTCTGCGCAGACGTTACAGCAGAGCCTTGTTAGTCAATTAAGCAACAAATTAGAGTCTTAGTTGAGTGGCATTATTAATCAGCTGAAGGTTTTACGTGATTAGATACTCGCACAAAAGTTATTCATAAAAAGTCAACCACAGCCCGAAGCCCTTCTCCTTCTTCTTTCTTACAATGAACTCACACACTTATCATCCCCTCCCAACTTGTGTCCTCAGCTCCAGTGTTTATTATTTGTGGTGGTGTCCACACACTTATTCTGTGCAAACCACCACTGTTAGCCCCTTTCATTGAGTGGTGTGAGAAGGAGTAACACTTGCACAGTCCTAAATGAGAAAATCGAAAAGTACAAGAGTACAAGGTGCCTGTGAGACTTGTAGTGTGACTTGTGTCATTGCAAGTGTTTTAAAAGTAGCCCTGACAGAACTTGTTGTCAGTATGTCAGTATGCAGCGTGCATATTCTGAATATAAAAAACCTGAGTCAAGTTAATGTTTGAGATTAGGAATCCCAAAGGACTGTGCCACTAATGTTGTATGTTTTGTATGTGTAAGCGTGTACACAAACATGCAATTTGTGTCTTTCTTCCAAACACTTTCAGTTCTTCAAAGAATTCCCTGCATTACAGGATGTGAGTAAAATTATCTTGCAGGGCCTTGAAAATAGCTTGAGATAGTAAATCCATCACAAGCCTTTGTTTTTATTATTACAATTTTCTGTCAATGTCACATTATCATTCACTACAGCAGCTATGAGCAATCATTTTACATTTTGCAATCAAGGCCAATAAGATGTTTTTTTTCTTCTTTGTAAACACATTGAGGCCAATTTATTTTGTTGCCTGTAATAATATTCATAAAGACTGATTTGTGTTTCTTGTATTCGTTTAGGTAAAGCAAATGGCCACTTGGGACCAGTTGCCTATTTAAACATCCAGCATATATGCAGCTTTGTTTTTGGCCTCCACCAACTCCTTATTAAAATATCTGGCGCTTTAGCTTTCAAATTGCCTCTTTTATAAAAAACCTTCTTGCAGTTATTGTGGTAACTGTTTGAGTTAATTCTATGCTGTTATTGTTATGCATTGAATATATAATATAAAATATTCATAAATGTGTCGCTTTAGTCAGGGGCTGTCAGTTTACTCAAGGATGGAATAGATATTTTAATAAAACAATAAGGTGTATATCTATGTGTTATGTTCATTATACTGACATTTGGATATTTTTTAATGATTTATTGATATTTAGAACATGTTTCGGGCCATGAATTATCCATATTTTCTTCAGACAGACAGAACCTGTTCACATGTCTGTCTATAGGCGGCTGTTTTGCAAGCATAGTTTCAGTGGAGCAAGACAACGAGTGCAGAGAAACACATTAAAAAGCAGCACATGCGGAGTTAGACAGGAAGGAGGTGAATAATCTTACCGTCGTCTCCTGATCCTGAGCCGGCATCTGTGGAGGAGAACAAACAGTTATTAACCAGAGGCTCACGCTGCCACTGACATTAGCTGAATAAGCGTGTGGGTCTGCATATGTAAGTGAGTGTCTAGGCCAACATGAACATCTGCTTATGAGTGTGTGTGTGAACAGTGTGCTTCTGGGTCTGGATGCCAGCAATGAGATTTCTCTAAAGAAAGTGATGCTGAGAGTCAGATTGAAAAAAAAGTGCATGAAAACAAGGATGATGAAAGGAGATGATAGTGAGGATGCCCCCAAGGCTCGGGGCATCATGCATCTTTCTCATTCTACAGCAGCGCCTTGATGATAACACCTCCAACTGTGGACCTTTCCATGGCACAACTGTGGGAAGGCAGTCTGTTTCCAGTTGTTGATATATTTGTGTGTCAGTGACTCTCTTCTCTTCTTCTCCATGGCTTTGCCTCTGAATCTTTGCAAAGCTCTCTCAAACACATTGAGCTTACTGAATTGTTTAACAATATGGCTGTGAAAGGGATAGCGATGAGCACTTACTGTAGAACAGGCACTGTGTAACTTGAGCTGCAGCACAAAGTGATCTGCTAAAATGCCCAGGGCCAGAGACCAGATGCAAGGCCTCAGAGGACTGTAGGGGGATAATAGCTCAGCTCCATATGAATACCCATGTGAGACGAGTTTAATAGGAGGAGGTGCACACACAAGCTGGGGTATTGGGGCCATCACAACTCTAAAACACATGGAGTCTGACCGGCAAGCTGTTCTGATACTTTAATGGCACAAGCTTTGGTTCAATAAAATGCATTTTTGATGGGGTAAGAACATGAGGTCAGTGCAGCAGACGGTCATCTTAATATCAGTGAGGTGGGACAGCATCAAAAATGAAAGTATTATTTTACTGATGTTTGGAAAATTACTTTTTCCGTGTGTTTTTACAGATTTTAATAGTGCCATCTGTTTTGTATAAAAAGTTCTTTTTAATGAACTTGTACTTCAGGGTTACTTCAACCAATTTGAAAACCTGTAAAATCTGTATTTTTCTCATTTTGCAAACTTCCCACTTGACTTTTAACATCTTATCTGACATCAGAATTATTGTATTAAAATTGGTTGTCGATTTGGTTACAGCTATGTGTTGACGTAATATAAAACAAATATATAACATTTTCCATGATCGATTTCTCTTTAATCAAATTTTCTTTAAAATTCAGTTACTGCTAGGCTTAGTATTGATATATTTACCCCCAGTTTTAATTCTCCTTGTCTCCATTTTTTGGCTTCAGTGGAGAAGTGCTGCAGTCTCTGGTAAATTGACTTTGATTTTGATTAATTTTCCTCTAGCTGTAACATTAATGTGGCCACCCCCCTAAAATAACAGCTCAAATCATGAAGAATTTATTCACTTTTACAGAAAATTCATCAGCTAATTAAAAGAAGTAGTAAATAAAAGTGTACAATTAACATCACTGTGCATGTAGTTATCAACCACAACAACAATGTACATTTGATCATTAATAGCCTGTATGCATGTAGATATGACCATCTGCAGCATTTCCAATAGGCTTCTCTGAAAATTCTGCTCATGCCTGCAGAAAAATTTGACTCAATGCAGAAAAGATTGCAGTAAATCCACGTCTGTTGTGACCAGGAAAACTGACTGAAAAAGCATTTTTCCATTCAAGAATATGCACCTAGGTTCACACAGCCAATCTGACATACAACATAAAAAATTTCTGAGATATTTGGCCATTTCAATCAATTTTTTATGACTGGAAATCAAGTCTATAAATTTCCATGTTTTCCAAGATGCAAGAACCGTGAATCACCAGGATTGCCACTTTTTTTTTTTTAACAAAACTACAATCAGAATAGTATCAGGACAATAAATTATGCTGTAATCACCCAAATATTCCACACATAGGGTGTTTTAGATAGATCTAATTTGAAATGTAATGATAAAAAAACACTGGCCTTTTACCGACAAAGTCAAGATAGAGTCATGATGCAGAAGGTGGTGTATAGTCAGGAGCTGGATGCAGATTATTACAGCGCAGCTAAAAAAAACCCTGAAATTGTGATTTAGTGATTAGCTCCTGTGTGGACAGATGGGAGAGGAGTTTCCCATTTTAAACTGATACACTAAGTGAAGCAAGGTAAAGAGAGTTGGCTTACTGTTTAGGGCAGGGGTTGGCAACCTATGGCTCGCAAGCCAGATGTGTGTTCTTTTGATGACTGCATCTGGCTCGCAGACAGGGGTGAAAGTAAGCCGGTACGGTCCGGTACTGCGTACCACTAAAACATTCAGTGGCGGTGCGCAGTACCAGGAAGATGGGAGAGTGGCTGCCTGCTATAAAGCCCTCATTCAGAACCAGTCACGGCTGCACTCTGGGTCAGAAAATAGATCCGCAAGCAATATGCAGTCTTGAAAACTACTTCATTTTAACTCAAGTCGAGCCAAGAACTGATTAGTATGACTAGCAGGCTAACGGTAACATTCAACAAGTGACATACCTTTTTATCAAGCACTTCTACTGTCATTACCCTCTAGCCCAGTCTTTGCACTCTGCCACTCCCTCGAGTTGATTACTGCTCGTTAACCTGATCAAAGACTTCAAATAAAGAGAAGTGGACGTGGTTCAGGTCTGCAGAATGGAGTGGCACCACCAGCACTCAGCAGTTCACTAAGCTCAGCTATAAATAAAATGCATGCTGATATTGCATGTCTGTCAGTGTAGTCTATTAACTTTGTTTAGCCGTATATGTTTTGTCTGTCTATTGCTTTGTTAGTACTTTTGTGTGACATATGTTTGGTTTCAATGCACTTTTATTGCATTTGGTGTAATGGTGATGTTGTCTTATGTTTTTTTTTTTTTTTATTGAATGTAACAGAAGCAAACATTTCTTTATTATACAGTTTATTTGAATATGGACCCCGGGAAGAGTTGTAGTTGCCAAGGTAACAACTAATCCAAAGCAAAATCAATTTAAGAGAAGCAATAAAGCAAATTTTAGTGCAACACAATGCAAATAATGCATAACCCAGAGTAAACATAATGAATACATCTTTCACCACACACACGCTCTGATTTTTATAGTGCCATGTAAGGACACCCCTCCTTATGTATCCTCACCATCCACCAATCCAAAAATTTTTATGACTCAATACATATTCCTGCCGCCAATTTCATGCTATTTCACTGATCGACAGTTGGTAATGTGTAAAGACACTCCTCCAACAAAGGCAGTGAAGAAGAAGACAGCCAGCTTTAATGTTAGAAAAAAAATCTCCATGCACAGCCACTATAGAAACTCTTCTATCTTACCTCCTTTTACATCTGCAGAATTTTACTGACCTAAGAACACAAGGGACACTAAATGTGCAGTGTTTCATGAAAAGGCTTAGCTTGAAGGATCAGGCTGAAGTCAGAAGGGGTTCGTGGGAGATCAATAAAAACCTTTAGTATCTATATAAGGGCAAAGGTTTGAGGAGAGAAAGGCTAGCATTAGAAAATAGAACAAAACAACAAGGGAGATAGACACAACCTTACTTTTCTGTCTTCTTGTCTGCCAAATGAAGGGTCACAAAGAGATACCACACCACACTTTTTATTTTGTGAGAGACACAGACTGAGTGAAAGGACAGAGGATGAGTGCCAAGAGAAAAAAAAAAGGTTTATCTCCATTGACAAAAGATGATTGAAGTCCCTTTTTCTCAGTTTCAGGGAAATTGATTAGAAAAAAGCAGAGAGGAGTCTTGTAGGGGAGCCGTTATTAACATTACTGTGCTGCTTACATCAGAGGCTGTACAGCATCGTACAAAGACTGCACACAATCAACCACCTTCTGCTGTAAATACAGCTCGAAGAGTTTTTTGTATATAAAAACTGCGAATACAGCCTGTAAAATAGTATGACAAAAACAAATATCCTTCAAATATGTAAATGCATAGCCCAATGACCAATGTTGGATGTATTGCTTCTTCCGCCTCCATCTAAATATCGGCAAAGACGTGCATCATCGGTGGACCTGAGGTGGGCGGAATGACACCCAGAGGGTTGATGGAGTTTGTACACCTTGTGTTCCACCAAAGCATAACTTGATAGGGAATTTTTCAACTCAGTAGGAAATATAGGTTTTTAATCTAGTGTCCACAGGGGTCAGTGGATACTGGGATTCAGCAAGAATCTTTAACAACTTACACACCAAATTATTTTCTACATATAACACACATCCCAAAATCTCAGAGGTGGTGGACCTTCCAGCAAACACTATATCACAGTCTACTGCCAGAATCCTTGCCAGAATTGCTGAAGCTTCCTCACTGATTGCTGTTAGAGAATACTTCCAAGCCCCGACCAGCCCAGTTTTCTGATGAATTACGTTCATATTTACGACCATTGCCGAACGGTGCAAATTCAAGAAGTACCGCACCATTTATGTAGCAAGGGGAGGATGAATTGGCAGCTGTCGCCTAGTGGTTAGGGAGTTGGTCTTGGGGTCGGAGGGTTGCAGGTTCGAATCCCGCCCTAGCCATGGTTGAAATGCCCTTGAGCAAGGTCCACACTGCTCCAGGGACTGTAACTGGCACCCTGTAAATATCTGTAAGTCGCTTTGGATAAAAGCGTCTGCTAAATGCAATGTAATGAATTATGGTGGATCCAATCCAGGATTTTGCTGATGTTCTAGTCTGGTGACAGGGTAGACCCAACTTGAAATGTCCTTGACAAAGACCTTGAATCCTCTCGGGTGCTGCCCTGTAGCTCATCTTTACCTCTGACCTCCCAGGAGGAGAGCAAGCAAAAACAAAATCTGCCAACAGATCGATACGGTATTAGATTATCACTTAAATTACTCTGAATACAGATAGAATTTGCAAGTAATTAGGTACAGAGATGGATTTTTTCTTTTCTTTGCACACAGAGAATTAGTGGTGTATTGATGACTTCCCCTGTGCTGTATGTGAGACTATACCGACACCATAACACTGTTTCTCATTTAGCTCCTGGTCTACTGATAACCCAGAGTGTGCATCTTAAATCATCAAACAAACATATGGCTCCTGTCATCTGTCAGTACTCGGGGATTACAGAGCGACAAAAATGGTGATTAAACATGTCATCAGCATTTTAACAACGTGTCAATTAAACCTTCTCCCGACTTCCCCTTTAAGGACTTCCTGGAAGTTATCCTGTTCACTATAAACAGAGCTGGAAACTGCTATGTTAGCACCTGTCTTAGCTTAACTCTGTCCTTTGGGGAAAATATACCTCTCGGTTTGTTTCACTTCGCTAAGCTAATGCCAAACTGCTCCTCACTGTGCTGGGCTTGCATTTGATGTGATAGGAAAGTGGTACCATCCTGTGCTAATCAGCTTTTACTGGCTTTGTACCACCGAGAGCTCTTCCTGTTATCGACTTCTAAATCAGAACTTCCTTATCTGTCGGTGACATGAAGGTAATAAAGACTGGAATGGACGCCAACTAGAATAAGGGAAGTGTAAATCTGCTTCTTCACCTGACAGATGTTGCTTTGAAAAAAGTCAATAAAAGTCTAAAATACCCCGCTTCATAAGATGTCACAAATCGAAACCTCTGTGATATAATACTGTGCATAATGTGCACACTTTTCTGTGGCAGCCGGTGCAAGATGCTTTTCCTCAGGGACGAAAATATGGTATCAAATCATGTTTGTCTATGCCTCAGCGCAGTCACTTAGCATGAAACTGGCACCTCAGCAGGCCTCCTGTTTACTGTTTGGAATGACAGCAGACTCCAACGTCTGGCCTTTTGGCCTGAGCAGCATCCAAGAGGATGAATGAGAGCCCATGAAACTGTGCTGTCAGGTGGCTTTTTGATTTGTTTAACAGCAAGACTGATCGTGCCGGTCTGTCATTGTACATTAAACACAAAAAGACACCTGGTAATGTAGAGACAAGATTTAGAATCAAACAGGGAATATGAATAACTAGTGCTCTTCTTCATCAACTATTGCTGAGATGATTGACACTGAAAACCATTTTGATCCCTGTTCAGTACTCAAAGACCGACAGTCACTTGGTTACTATATCAAAAAGCCGATTTAATATGAAGTATCAACACAAAATATTTCTATTTTAACGCATATACTACCTTAGCAAATCCAAGTTATCCTCTGAAAAGTTTAAAATGTAAATTCACGTTGTCCTATTTTCATTGCACAAACATAATTAATAATACAGGTTCATGGTTCATTCTGGACCTTGGACAACATGAGAAAATCTCAACACAAGGCTGTTCTAGAGCTTTATGTCATATGATCTTTAAAAGATATATTTTTCCACGTTGTTATGTAGGGATGTAACGATACACTCAACTCACGACTTGATACGGTTCACGATTTTCTCACAATTAATAATTTTTTAATCAAAATGAGCTACAGACAAATTATAACCAAATAAAATTATCTTTTTATTTGTAGGAAATGTGTAGGCTACTTCTTAGGTGCTTTCTTTACAGAAACTCTCAAGCAGTTTGTGTTCTCTTAGGTGCTTTCTTTACAGAAACTCTCAAGCAGTTTGTGTTCTCTTATAAAAAAGTGCAACTTACACAGTCATCTTAAACAACGAAATACATGAAAAACATCTCCTTTCTTTAGAAACAATCACAAGTAAACTGGTGTTAACTGGTGTAATGTGCAATTTTCACTTACAAGGTGGCGTAACGTTACTTTGTTTCTCACTGTGGTGGCGGCTGATATGCTGCTGCATGTTTCTCGTGTTGATGCTATATGTCAGCAGTCTCTTGCAATATTTACATGCTGTTTTGGTTTTGTCTGTCCATTTCTCACGGTTGTATTTGTGTATATAGGGAATCCAAAATGCTGCCACACAGGTGATTTCAAACTGCTCGGTGCGTCCTCTATTTCAAAGCTATTTTCTACCGTCGCCATGTCTTCCCTCGTTCTGTGCTTTGCCTACATAGTGACGTAAGTCACGTGACTTGACGTCTGACATTGAACAAATGAATCACCAACCAGTGACTTTTTTAAGATAACGTGTCCTATTTCTAATTTTTTTTAAAAAAAGAAGAAAAAGAACGACTTCTCTCGCATTCGCGAAGAATCGCGACTCATTTTTTCTGACAACCGGTGTGAATCATCACACATTTGTGCCGATTTTTAATCGTGTCACAATGCATCGTTACATCCCTATTGTTACAGTAGGTTTTTGTTCAGTTGTTCATGAGACCTTTAAGGAGATCTCGTCCATGCTGGCTCAAAGGCTGAATTAAAGGTCTGCACTAATCACTATGTGTAACGTCAAAGCAGTCGATCATAGTGACGAACCTACAGAGAATTATCACCTGACTGTGCAGTTCCTCTTTTTCAAAGTATTTTAGCTGATTATTATTATTATTATTTTTCTCCCCAGGCAGTAATTTTACCATTTTGGTTCACACACACACCGCTCTCATTAGGAAACCACTGTACACTTCCTGTCCTGCAAACGGACACAGCTGTTGAACACAGTGGAGAATTACCCTCAATAATCGATGGAGACCAAAACAGAGCTGATATCAGAATAAATATTGGACTTATCGCTTAAAAGTCCAACCCTTAACATGCCGATGTATTTCATTTGAACATCTGCAATGGCTTCTATGTAAACTCAATGCATTGATGAAGATCATGTGATAGGATTTCTGAACAGCAACTCAATGGACCTGATGGTAAGACTGTTTTCTCATATCAATGTTACAGGACTCCCTGTTTTATTTTCAGACTGATACAATACGACAAGTCAAAGTAACATTATGAAGACTACATCTGACTACATGTCTGTTTCGTGATATTTCTCACCCTGGCCCAGCACAAGCACACCCACTGTGTACTGTTGTCACTAATAGGATTTTGGAGGATGGAATTGGAAATGAGGACAGGGAGAGATGGAGACAGAGGACAAGAGAAGAGAGGGTTTGTGGCAGTATATGTGCAGCATGCAAGTTATTTTGACACTTCCTTAAAATGAGTCACTCATATCGCAGGTGTTTGCGATATTTTAATGTTGCACTCATTTTACATTAGCTTAGCTGAGGGTATCAACTAAATGGCTAAGTGGTGAAGAGAGCAGAGAGGAAACACTTCAGAAGTAGCTGCCTGGCCTACTTTTCCACATGAAAGGTTTGTGTGTAACACTTGGTTACGTAAGAAAGCACCGACACAGCAATCTCATGTGTTTAATGTCCAATTTACAAGAATTTATAACTATTCCTTTAGATAATCTCCATGATGTCAAAGCATCATCACTTTAAATTAACTATATGTAGAATGATTGTTTCGGTGAGTGTCAATTATATTTCGTCAATATACAAAACCTCGATATGACAGCACTAATTTAACAAAAAACAGGAGTGATTGCGTTTCATTTAATTTTGTATGTTGGGTGCATTTTTAAAATTAATTTATCTAAAAAACATCATGTTGTCATCTCAGATTAGCTTGTCACTGTGACAAATACTTCAACTGTATTTAAAAGAGATGTTTTTAATTGTACAACTTAAACATATTATCTTTTTTGTTTTTGTAAAGATATTTCTATACATTTTAAACATGTGCATCCATTCTGCACTAAAGCCTGTCCAGCCCCTTGTTTTCTAGCTGCCTTTGACCTTTTGAAATCTGCCACAAACATAACCCACTAATACTCACATTTTGACATATATGTTGATTACTAGTGACAAAATAAAAAGAAGACCCCGAATAAGTAAGTGGAGAAACATAATAAATGCAAATGCGTCCACACAGGGCACAAGGAGTCACTGAATCGTTTGATGAGTCTGAAAATGAATCATGAGTTATGACCTTCACAGTCACAAGCTGTTAACCAAAATTAATGCCTGGTGGAGATTTTATCCACCATCATCAAAACATCTAATAAAGAATTGTGAGATGTGGGCTAGAAAACATCATGAATAATAAGTGGTAAAACAGACCAGTGAACATCCCGTGAAACAAAAAACAACTAATAAATCTTTTTTGACTGTGTATCAGCACACATATTGTATTATTAACTTCTTTTTTTTTTTTGTATTATAATACTGTATATAGATTTTCGTGCACTAATTACAAAAGAAAAGTATACTTAGTATAGTATACTCTTTGACATTATAAACCATAGATGTCGTATCTGTGGCGTCGCCCACTTCTGAAGAGCTCTTGTGAAGCTCTGGCCACTGCCATCTTGGCAGTCCTCTCTCCGCCGGTTCCACACTAATCCAAAAATAGGCAAAGACATGGAGCGTGGGCAGGCTGAATGACGCCTGGGTGCTCAAACAACCCACCTGTATCTACCGCCACCTGTCAATCAAAGCCTCCATGCTAGTAATTATGCGTAACTTCAAGCCTTAATATAATATGAACGGGTGAATTACATAAAAATTCACCTTCAGTACAGTTGCCATGAATGTGGAAATTAGCTATAGAGACCAAAACGTTTTTTTTTTGCACCAGGCTTTAAATATGTTAAATATGGCATTTTAATATGGGGTCCTATGGAGCTTGGCTTGTTCTGTAGCTAGCCTCGAGTGGCCGTTTGAAGAACTGCAGTTTTAGGTCATTCCACATTCAATTCACAGCCTCAAAGGTTGCCACTTCAGTGTACTGTATAAAATGAATATGGAATTGGGACCACATCTTTGCAGAATAAAATTTCTGACCAGGAGATAAACTGGTTTCATTTGGTCTTAAGAGCTCTACATCCCAAGATAGTTGGACAATCACGTGAATGAATTTAAAGAGATAAAGCAGCCTCTTTTGCTTTGTCTGTTTTAAGTAGTTAATGTGATCATTTGTATTATCATTTTTGTCTCTGGGCCATTGCATTAATATTGGATTTGACACAGTCTAATTTCTGTAAAAACATCAGTCTTTTATCATTTATTTGTTTGTCCCAAGGGGTCACTGCCTCGGTTGTATGCTGACTGAGAGCACATGGTGTTCAAAAGCAATCTTGTTTTCACTGTCAGTCCCAATTTATCAATGCTTCCCATCCAAATGTAACTGCATAACCACACTAAATTAGCGAGGTCACAAAATTTTAAAGTAGGATGTTAAAATGCAACAGTCAACGTTAAAACCGCTGCACTATGTTTAGAAGCCTCCACTAAAAATAACACTGTTTTCTCTGCGAGAGGGTATTTGTTTGCCGTGGCCATATTATGGCTAAATGCCAGAATAAAGTGTTCTGATTGTAACAGGAGATGCTGAAAGGAGCATATACAGCAGCACTGTCATGGTCTGTTCGTCAGAAGACTGCACCACAAAAACATCCTTGTTTGAACCCTATATTAAGTTCTCAAAAGTACTGCCTGTTGCATCTAAGAAAAGGGTCTTTATCCCTTTTTTCTTTCAAAAGATACACAAAGGCATAACACACACACACACACACACACATACTGCCTTACACTATCACATGTCTTGAAAAGGACCTCACATGCAACTCACAAACAAGTAATTTAGAGAAAGGCTGGACATTTCATGTGACTCTGCACAGCCCGGGCTACTGGCAGACAGACAGCACTACTGTTACTGCAATGACATTTCTACCTCAATCTCCACGTTCCCTCTGCTGAGCTGGGCCCATTCAAGAGCCTTTTAATAGACTTCTGCCGGCTGCCAGTGAGTGAGGGTAACTGAGTCAGCGACTGCTCAGCTCAAGCCCGGAATACTACCTTAGCTAAAGCAGTGATTCACACGTGCCCGTCTGAAACAGCCAACATCTCTTTGCCCGTGGATTCACTCATTCACAACTAAGCACATTATTCAGAACATGACTCGCTAATTGGTAGATTCAGACAGAATTCCTCTGTGGGTGTCAGGGAGTCTTAAGTATATGCTCATCCATTTGGATTTGTCATCACAGAATTAAACACATTACAGTGGTCAAACCTAATTACACATGTTCTAATATAATAAAACCAGAGGGGGGAAAAAAATCACCACCTGCTTTTGACTGTGGAACAAAATTTAATGGACTGCCAGCACAATGAAAAGTTACATAAATATGAAAACATAATATGAGGGGTTAGTTGTTTCACTCACTGGAATGCTTCATGTACAATTTATGGCAAGATATATGACGGAAACTGGCTGTTAAAAGGAAAACAAATGTTACACACTGCTAAAAATGTGTCTTCATTAACACGGACAGTTTATGCTCAATCATCATGAAGAAAATGAAGTCATTTTACGAGGGTCTTATTTCTGCCACTGCCTATAGAGTGAATTAATAGAACCCTTAGAAAACCTTTTATGACCGAGCATCTTTAACTTTATAGTACTGTGTACTCCGAGCTGCTCGTCTCCCCGACATGGCTAATGAAGTGGCTGACCTTTTCCGACTGAAGACGCCTACTCAGCAGCTTAAACAGCAAACTATATCAGCAAACAGTAATCCAAATTATGTTAGATAATTACGCAGAGTGCTTTTTCTTTCGAGCCAGTGGAAAGATGAAAAACAATAGCAGATGGACAACAGAAAACAACATTCTTAGAAGAGAACAAACAAGCGAATAATATATAGAGATAAAACAAGACAGAACAAATCCATGTGAAGCAAAGTTTGCCTCTGTGGTGCAAGTTAGATTCAACCCAAAATCAGCCAAGTCAATACTACAAATACAGTAAAGGTAAGGATTTCAGGATCATAGTCACCAAATGCCAGAGTTAAAACTATATTACTGTATGCACCGCTGCACAGGAACTGATTTATAGGTCAAGGCAGCACTATGCACGAGGATTGTAGTTGACACTTAAAAGATGTGTTCAGGCAGTGATGCAGATTCATTTTATACCCCAAGCTAACTCTACTTACTCATTCACTTAGAGTTGATGGGAAAGAATTCACCACAAATGTGTTTGTGCTCAAAAAGAGACAATTTCCATGCAATCTTCATAGAGATGAAGTGCATTATTTCCTTACTTAGACAGAGAGCAACAATTGCAATGAGATGATTGGTTTTTACAAGACAACAAATGTTGAGCTTTTCTCCAAGTTTCTCCATGTTGCCTTTGCTATCAACATTCACAAGAGAAAACACAAGCAACCAATTTGACCAACTAGCAGACGGATACATTTTGTTGGAGATGCACATTAGCTTGGTACATACCGGCCTTAACACTTTGACATAGGAGCTTCTGGTTTGGTGACCCAACAAGCCAATAAACCAAAATACACATTAATATACTGGAATGCTAATAAAGAATTCAACTGACAAACATACATATAAGAGGCTATTTTATTTGGCCATAACGCAAAGTATTTAAGTACAATTTAAAGTGTTGACCTGTTTATGGTGTTTGAGGAAAAGTCGGTTCAGACAGAGACAATACTACAGTCTGGACGGACAGACCAAGCTATTCCAAGATCTTTGCTGTCATGAATGTATCTTGTAACTTGTAAGGTTGACTCATTCAGTGAAACGGTTTTGTTGATAAAGTGTCACATAGTGTCAGAGCAATTACATTTCATTGATGGTGAATACAAACATGCGAGCGTATCATTCATGTATTCCAGAAATTAGTCATACATTAAGTAAAATTCAAGTGGCTTCACTGGATCCTTTACAGAATTAATTCAGGTTCTCTTTGAAGAAGATGAAAGAAAACAAAATGTCGAGACAATCCAGAAAAAAAAAATGAAATGGCCATCAAGATGACGTGTGATTCATTCATTCAATTTTCTGCTTTATTGAGCATGCCTCTTGGCCCGGTGTTACAGTAACAACCTATGACAATTTGGCAAGTATTTACATTTTATGCCTTTTGACATTTATTTAATTATTACATAAGAAAAGGGCATAGCTGTCAAGCTTTCTTTTACTTTCTGTTTAACACACCAAATTTAAATAAACCATATAATTGACTCAACAGGCCTCTTGGCCAAATGCTGTCTTCAATTTCTTGTGAGGACATTGTTTGGCATGATGAAATCTGCTCATTGAGAATACTTGTCACTGTCATTGTAGTTGTGCCTGTTACACTAAACTTGGGAACATTACATCAGTCTGTCACCTCAAGCAATTTTTTCATCATGCATTTTGTTGTAATTCCTTTGAAGTAATGCACGACTCTTTAATTACTGAACCCGATCCACTGTAAGCATCTGCATGCATTAATAATTATAATATTTAAGCCTTAGAATGGTGCTACCGCATTGATTACATTTCCAGCATCCCCAACTTTGCATTTGCTTTGTGTCATCTGTGCGCTTCCAGAGAGCTGTGCAGGAAATGTTCAGTTGTGAGTGTCACCTCCTTACTTGAGTGTTTTCTGTTCAGTGTGTACTGCAGGGGAGTGTTGGCATCAGTGCTCCTCGATGTGTGTGTGTGAAAGTGTATTTTCTTGTGTATGCATATGCGTAGGCACCATAATGTAAATATACATACCAGCAGGACAGGCGCCTTCTGACATAATAAGTACTTCAGACTGCTGCTTGCAGGCATCCCTGCGCAGGAAACACTCGTTCTGGTAGTTCTGATTGTTCGAGCCGCACACTGGAGCATAGTCATTGTTGCACTGCAGAGAGGAGAGAAGAAAACAGTAGAGAACAGGTGAGCATGAAGTGCTGAGGCAGTCACATTAAGGTCATCCAAAAAATTCACGGAGAATGTGTCAACAAATCAGCTTGTGTGCATTCAACAGTCAGGGCTAAGAGAGGTCCTGATAATATATAATAAATACTTCACGCGGTAACTTAGTAAAATGCTGAATGTGAGGCCTTGGTAAGAGTCATCGTGATTGCATTCATGTCATTTTAGAAAACAAATGTAAAGGATTGATTTTGTTTTATTTGTATTCTGCGAAAAAAAAAATCCATTCAAGCTGAAACAGTCTTTTCAAATCAGAGATATCCTCAACTTCAAATATAATCCACATATTGACAATGAATAAATACATATATAGCATACATTTGAAAAGGAAAATGCAGCTACTCGAAACACACACCACCAGCTTCAACATGCAGGACTTTTCCCCAGCCTACCTCAAAATCTGTAATTGATGCATCTTTAACCCATAGTGCATCCAGATATTACCAAATAACAGAAACTGTCTGCCATCACACAATGTAATAAAATAATAGTAATCATAACGATGCCTGGTTAAATGTCAGTATGTGTGTTTTCTTCTGATGTCGTGCATACCATGAGCTGTTTAGCATGTTTTGTTAGTGTGCTAATTTATTGTGTTTGTTTTGAGCCATACACAATAAATGTAAATGTACCTGATGTGTTACATTATAACTAGTGATAGACTAAAGGAGTCATACAGCATTGAAATCAGTTAAAGAACAAATACAGAATACTTTATTATATTAAAACAGGCTGCACGTTTGGCAGTTTGACAGATTTTGGGATGTAGAGAGATGTAGAAGCAGTGTAGGAGCAGGAATAGATGAAGTGAGGAAGTCCTACGTGAACACGAAAAAGCTGATGTCACGCATGTCCATCCACCAATCAGACTTCAACATCTGAATCACAAAACGATGACACATCGGATTGAATGCACATAATCATGATGAAGCAATATGAGTCTTAAACTCTTGAGAATACCTCCTGATGTTTGTTTGTTTGTTTTCCACACATCGTCTTCATGCTGCATATCTCTCCAGAAAACTGGACAACAGGATCTACAGCTGCTCAGCTCTGTTGTTGCTCCACTGGAGCATTCGCAAGTTAAGTGACTTGCTCAAGGGCACAGAGCAAAATAGCTGCTAAGGTTTCTAAGGAGAACATTACTCATGCATTTCCCCACACGGTTTGTTGGCTTCGGAGCAACTCTGGAGTTTTCAGATGACTGATGGCACAAGAGTCTTAGTTTTCTTCCCTTTTTTTGGCTGTGGAGGAGAGATATTCATTTGATTTGATATTGATTCGCCTGTGCTGCACCACAGGAATAACAAACGTGATTATTCAATCGAGAAATATTCCCCTCTATTCCCTGGGAAGAGGCAATGGCTATCAGAGGGTCCAGAGAAATTGTCGCTCCGTAGTCACAGCCCATAACCTGATTAAATTTTAAAGTGCTGAAAAATGGGCAATGTGTGAAAATGTGTTCCTGCTGGGTGTGACATCACAAGGACAAGGGGCTCGCTTGAGAGTCCCCACAGGACCGAGGCTAAGGCGCTCACGGCTCTTTGTCTACTCTTCTGTTCCCCTTTAAGTCTCTAATGGATTGACCTGGAATCTGTTCTCTCTGGGCCTGTCTGTGCCCTCACAGAACATTACTTGGCCCTTACGAAAGGACACACGTATAGAAAAGCATTAACACATATGTAGGTCTGTGTATGCGGACCCGACACAACTACACATAGTAGCTACAGGCTGCATGTTTTCCTTTCCACTTTGGCCCTCCATTGACACCTAGCCCGAAATCTGAGTTGTTTGAACACAATTGCCAAAGTAAAAACATTTGAAACAATCTCCGTGGCTGGGAAATAAAGCCAATGTGGAGGTGGTAAAAAATTCCTCCAATTCCTCCAGTGGGTGCTTCAGACAGGCTGCAGATGTGAGTCAATCTGGATACGTGCCTGTATTAAAATGTCCAACTTCAGCCTGGTTCAGACAACATGTTTTTTCTCTTAAGGCATTAGGCCTACTGTATTTTATTCCCTCAAATACTAAGAGAAATCAAATATGGAGGAAAAACTTGATTAGGATTCTTTTTTTCGACAAACTATAATTCACAAACATGCTTGTACTTCCACTTTATTTAAGTGTTGACTCACAAATGTCAAATAATTTGCTCACCTTGCTTTTCTCTTCGGCTCTTCTCATACCTACACCTACACATCTGGTCTCTCTCTTTATACACACCGGCTTCCCCTGCCTCTCTTTCTGTCTGTATGTGTCTGCTCTGTTGGCTTTTATGAAGTTTTAGAAATGCGCATTTTGGATTCACAGCAGGTGAGCTGTGTGTAGACGAGTCTTGTCGTTCCAGTATGTGCTGCTTGTGCGCATGACATAAACCATCAGACAATGCTGCATGCGTCTAAACTTGACTGACACAGACTTGTATATACCAGTCACCATCACTGGTCACTACAAAACATCTACACTACATCGGTCGTAACAACAAAGCCTGAGCTAATTGTTCATGACTGAAACATAAATACATTAAATTAAAATAATTATGCAGTACTGAATAGAAGTTCATCACGCAATCCTGCCTAATTATATTTCACGTATATGTCAATTTATTAGGATAAATCTTAAGAACAAAATAACAAAAGCTACATTTATTATTGTGTCGAGACACATGTTGTTCAACTTCCTCTCTGCAGTTTCTCTCTAAACAAAGAGGGCAGACAGTAAATGAACCAGAAATGTTCAAAATATTTTTTGTGAGAAAGCGAGGGTTTCCTAACAGGGATCATATCATGATTTCACGCTCGTTCAGTTGTCTGACAACAGAAAGAGAAAATATGTAAATGAGAAAAATTCAACTAGAGATTAGGCCACATAACTCTTCACCAGGTGTTGGTTGTGTGTTATTTGGCAACCAAAAAAAAGACAAAGATATTTAGTGTGTCGACATAGATCGTTAAAAAAATAAGACCTGAAGACAGAAGAAGATCGTTTTTACACATAAGCTGCTCTTTAAATTTAGCTGGCATAGCGCGGCTGTCATCTGAGACACACACGGTCTGATGGCCGCGAGGAGAAGCACAAAAAATAACCACGCCATCGATTCAAGAGCCCAGAAGCATCAAAACGATCAAGTGCGAACACCGTTTTTGACCAGCTGAGGGGAAAAAAAGATGGCAGAATACACACGAGAGTAAAAAGGAGGAGGGGTAAACAAGGGAAGGAGAAACCGAACGCTGGCTGTTGATCAAAGGGATTGAGATGCAGGAAAGAAAGAGGCTGTAGAGAAGATGAGAGGCAAAGTTGATGAGTGAAACGGGCTTGGGGGAGGGGAGTCAATGGAAATGGGGATGAGAGTGAAAGAGACGGAGACTGAGGAGGAATAAAAGTAAAGAAAAGTACAGAAGTGAGATGCAGACGGCGAGTAAGTGAGAGCGAGAGAGAGATAGACAGAGCCCTGGCTCAACAAACTTGGCACGATAAAAAAGAACCACAGCGCCTGAAGAAACAAAGGTAAAAAAAAAAAAGAGAACATCATAAAATAAAATAAAAAAAGAAAGAAAGAAGAAATGGGGACACAGACAGAGAGAGGGAGAGGAATAGAAAATCCCCTCAAAGGAGAGCGAGAGAGAATGAAAAAAAAAAAATGGCAACCCCACAAAGGCGCTTGGAATAGCTTACTGCAGGGCCCGCACTTTTCTTTTTCTTTTTTTTTGCCATCCTCTATCCTTCCCCTCTGTCTCCCCCCCCTCCTCTCTCACACTTTCTCCCATCTGGCTCAGGCTGTTCTTAACCTGGGGACTCTCACTTTATGCCAGGCGTGATGCAACGGAAGGGAAAGCTGCCCGGCAGAACCCTGCGGGTGTCTTTTAAGAGTGCCTTCTTTACCCGTGAAAACTCCCCCCACTCTCATCTCTTGATCTTCCCCCAGTATTTGGCTTTCAACCCTACAGAAAGGAGTAATGAGAGGATGGATGATTCAAAACCTCCGTCTTCAGTAGATGAGGCGCAAGACGGAGGCTGCAGCTGCGTCTCACCTAGAAGTACTTAGGTGAGTACAAAGGAGGATCCGTATGGGCCTCTTAAAGCATGCTGGGTGTGATCACTTTTATATTTCAGGTGAGGCACACTAAAAGTGAGTAACACAGACATGTATGGAGCAGTAAATAATAGCAATAAACTGCCAAAAAACAAACAAACAAAAAAAAAACCCAGATAAGACATTAAACATCGCAACACTTCACCTCGGCTGAATCTTTCAACTTCATCTTCAACCAGTCTTGTTAAAAAAAAAACTTGACACTTATCTGCCAAGGTCTTACTTATTCATCAGGGACTATATCTCTTGACGTGGGTGACGAATAGAGCGAGCTGATGTTACAGATTTCAAACTGACTTTCTTCGCACAGCACATGACCAAATTAGAGACAAAGACGTTCCTTGTTATTGCCATCAACAGGGCCCTGCAGCTTTGATCCTCGAATGTCTTGATAACTGGCAGCGTGATGCTGGCACTCTGCAAATAAAAGCTTTGTCAGCTGTTGCAATTTACTCTAAGTCGGCTCAGATGATTGCCAGCTAAAGGAGACTAAAGGTGTCAAAACAAAGTCCGAGATATACGTCTGAAGGGATATGGCCATCTGAAAACAGAATAAGGAGGAAAATGAATTGAGCATGTTGATGAGAGAGAAGGTGAAAATTTGAAAAAAATTTGATCCTCCGCAACTCCGCAGACAGGATAGTGGGAGCTATTGGCCTGGACCATATGGCCCGTCCTTATGTGCCCGCTGGCTGAGGCTTTTCAAAAGTCGCAGACATTGCCCCCGTACCTCCGCTGTGACAAAACCTGGACAGTCGCGTGGCGTCTCGACCAAGAACACAGCGACAGCAGAGGTGTCGACGGTCCTGAGTGTGTGTGTGTGTGTGTGCATGACAGGAACAGAATGCAAGTGTATTCATGCAGGTGACCTTAAGTGCACTTGATCATGCATGTTACATTTGCAGCATCTTGTGAGCAGTTAAGCCAGTCTCTATTCGTCTCTTATGGAGTTTTATATACCTTCACATCCATTCTGATTTTTGTCACAAGAAATTTAATTTCTGCAAACCTCCTGCAGGGGCTGCTGTGGCTCTGCCTACCCTCGACTCTCTTCATCATGACTTCCAAAAGCTCGGCTTTGGGACTGCAGCCAGGACCTGTTGTCTCTCTACCTGCCTGAGATCGGTGCATCACAGACATGCACAGAAACACTCGCACACATTCGCATGGCAACTGATGCATCCGCCGTCTGAGCACTTTGTACAAAAAAAAAAAAAAAAAAAGGCATCTGCGCCTTACCAGGTCACAACACACAACAACCTTGCAAAACAAGCAGAACCATCATCATTCATTCTATGCCGCCATAGCAGCTCCCAATGCTCACTTCACCGAGCATCCGACATAACTGCCGGCTGACAGGGGTGGAACAAAGACAGGTGGTGGGAGGAGGAGGAGGAGGAGGAGGAGGGGGAGCAGAGGAGTAGGGGAATGCAGAGTAAAAAAGCAGGTATGAGGAGGAAGATGATGAAGGAAGGGACCGTAAGAGATAGAAGAATAGGAGATGCAGGGAGGCCAGCAGGGTGAAGGTGTAGAGGAGTTAAGAAGGATGAGACTGAAAGGTTAAAAAGTGTAAGTGATGGAGGCAGGAGGATGGAGGACGGCGAGGGATATTCACAACAGGGACCGCAGGAGAGGGAACCATATGGGTAAGAGACAAAAAAGAGTAGTGATGCAAAGTGAAGGCGAGTGCATGCATCAGTGCATAACTTTGTATCGGGGGGCGAAGGAGCATGCCAATATGAGAGGTACGGTAAATCTCTGTGAAATGCAGCAAAAGCAAACATGGCAGGATATCAGCATCAATAGGCGAAAAACAAAATGACTCATCATGACTCGTTCAATGGAGCATTACTCCACCCAAACCCTGCAATCTCCATAAAAATGACATTGTCATTTTAACAGTTAACAAGCAAGCAGTGACATGTCGTTCTGAAGTGAGATAAGCACGGTGCAAAACTGCATGATTACTGGATTTGAACTTGGTTTTAGATGATGCACTCAGGGCTCTAACTTAAAGGCCATTATTCCAGGGCTGGAAAAAAAAAAGATCAGGCACGAGAGAAAATACATTTTGGGATGATTGCGGTAGAGAAAATACAACTGTGACACTGCTGACACACTCACACACTGTCTTGCGCACACACAGCGAGAAGATGAAGTGGGACAATGACATCTGAACGTAGCGTACCTGCTGTGACTGTCAGGGCAGTTACAATAATGTCCCGCTTTGCGCTTTCTGGTGTCATTGGCAACCGCATTGGCAGGATGTACCACGAAAGAGAAATGGAGACGAACCGTCTCTCTGATTGGAGGACGTCAGACAGGTGGCCATCACGCACACAACATGCGCACACAAAAGTTTACAAATGTAAAAAAAAAAATGTTTACAGGTGAAATGTTGATTAAAATGTTGATTTTATGAATTGAATGGATGTGATATAAATAAATAAGTGAATATGTGATAAAATGAGATAATTATGATGACGTATGCCATGAATCAGACATTTTATAACTGGAACAGCCAGCTTACTTTTGTTTGAAATTGTATTTTGGGATAGTTTGCAACGTGGCGAAAAAGTTAAAGAGTCAGGTAAAGTTTTCTTTTATATGGTTAATATAGTAAAAATCAGAGTTCTACAGCTACAAACAACCAAAACTTGATATGTTGTATGAACTTGAGGCAGCTGATGAAAGCTCCCTGACAGCAGCCTTTTAATATGAGGCAGTTTGATGACTAAATTGAAGGTTGCTCTTCTACTTTACTGCCCTTGATTAATTTTGACAACTGTGCGGCTTGCACTAAAACCTCATAGCAATATATTTGTATTGATAAACAGTAAAACATGTAGTATGTGGGAGCCATTACACTAAAGTTCATAGAGTTACATATCTCTCTCTGGTGGCATTGCTGGATCACATTGATCTGAAATGGACCAAAATATAGCAGTCGTCATTGTGGTGGAATCAAATAGCAGGGCAAGAGAGAGAGAGAGAGAGTGAGCCTGCACCAAAAGATATGACTGATAAAAGTTCCAAAGTTTTAGGACAAAGGATGAAATTACATATGATCAGGTCCTTGAATTTTATCAGTGCTTTGATGGGTTTCGCTGTTTTTTATTTACAGGTTTTTTAGGTGAATTGCTGCATGTAAAAACCAGGCAGGACATGCTGTCTGTCTGTCCACGGGGCAGAGATATGTACATAAATGGAGAACGTAATAATGTCATTACATTATAATAAATTAATGATATAATATCAATCAAGGCCTGTTTTTTGTAACAAATAGTCTGAGGCCATTGACTTTTTAGATATTTTGCATTTATAGCTGTTTGTAGACCAGAACATCTGTATTAAGTGACACTGTGTTGGAAAGTCAAACAGACAGTGGTTCAGAAAAACATCTATGATACTAATAAGCCAACTAACTATCAACAGGGCCAATCCGATTTTAGGGTCCCTTCCATCCAAGCAGCAACCTCAGGTGCTGGAAAATGAAGCCAATGAAGAAATGTTAAAAACTGTAATTCCCTGAGCGGCTGCTTCAGTCAGCCTGGTTCTGACAACAGTTTTGGTCTCAATAGCTAATTTCCATGTTCATGACAACTGTGCGGGGGGTGACATTTATTTGACTCACCCGTGCAGATGATATTAAGGCTTAAAGTTGCCCATAATTAACAGTGCGAACGCCTGATTGACAGGTAGGTGCCGTTATAGATGGCTTATTAGAGCACCCAGGTGTCATTCGGCCCGCTTCAGGTCCACTGATGATCCACGTCTTTGCCAATATTTAGATTAGCCGGAAGACAAAAGAGGCAGTACATCCAACAGGTGGCGTCCAGCACAGCATATTTTCAGCTTCAAAACAGCTCTTCAGAAACCTACAGGTGACGTCACTCAGGCTCTCTCCATTCTTTACATTGTCCTTCGTTCCATCCCTGGCCCCACGCCAGATTTAAAGGATAATCAAGTTCTGAATATTGTAAATGTAAACTAAAAGACCCATATTGCTTAGGGCGATGCAAGGCGGCAGTATAATGTTTGATTCAGTGATTTAAGCTGTGGGTTCCACTTTGAGCCCTTATTTGTTTACATTCATCAGCAGTTCCTGTTTGCAATGTACCCACCGATGGACGTACAAACAGCTATCACTGGATTAATTTTAATACTGAAGAAACCCAAACAAACATGAAGAATATGAGGCAAGATCGGAAGTTAGAGAGCAATCTGTCTACGCTCCTCACAGGAGAAGCAAATATGCCTTCCCCCTCCCAGCTGGGGGTTCCTGTAGACTGATGTCCCAGCAGTGTGGCCTGTATGTGTCCCATGGGTCTGATGCCAGGTTAAATACTCTTAAAAGTGAGGCACTCAGTGGGACATCTTTACCAAATGAATGGTGGCATCCCATGACCCAACAATATACCTGACAACCACAATCAGTGGATCCTCTACTCTTTTCTGCCATGGCTTGATCACCATGGTTAACTCTCACTACATTGTGCATTTTTTTGTCGTCAAGCTAGTTTCTTCACTGCTCACAGACTTAGAGGAAGCTCAGTGAACAGATGTACTTGACTCTAAATGCAGCACCACACCAAACTGACTGAGTTTTGTCTGTTTATTTAAAAGGGACAATGCAGATGATTGTTCAATATTAAGAAGATGTAATAGGGCATTTAGCTGCAGCCCCTGTACTGAACAAAACAGATGGAATGAACACTGCATCTATTACCTGCCTACGTTTTAAAGAGTATAGACAGAGCGACACCATGAACATTAACATCCCCTAATGTCTGGGGGCGTCTGTCTTGCTCAGAATAAGTTATTTTTTAGTATCTGCTGTATGAAGTCTGATCTGATATATCTTATACATCTTATATATCTCTATACTTTAAGCATACAGTATCAGTGCTGCTTCTACTTTCCTGTTTCAAAGGCACGGCCGAGTGTAAAAGTGTTCAGAAAATAACCACAAAAACTGCCCGTTGTGGAGAATCTGCATCTACAAAGCAGTCCTGTACAGCATTAGCTCTCTGCTAATTGGAGGGAAAGTCAGCAGCGACAGACTCGGGCAGAACTCAACTTTCATGGCTAATTTTCAGTCCATAGACACACAGAGATGAGAGGTACATAGAGATACGCCTCTAGAGGCCTGTTAGAGGTTTCAGTCTCTGATCATTATATAAAGGGTTACGGTATGTAAAGATCCATTTGGAATTTCATGATAGAAATTTTCACAGCACAGCTGGAGTATTAAGCCTGCCCAGTTGTGTGATGCTACATGGTAGATAGGCAAAAGTCCATGGTTGTGCTTATGTGTGGTTGTGGTAAACTGCCCTTCCTTTCATCCTCCTTCACATAATGAAATATGGCATGAACATATTCATTAATATTCAATATTAGGTAATGCAGCTCAGGACATGCATGTCAACAAGGCCATGTAAACATGGAGACTATTGGAAACTAAACACCATGAAATAAAAGCTATGGCATTGAGCTCATTCAATTAAAAATCAGAAAACATCACTGACTCTCAGCTGCACATATGTTGACCCCGAGTAGTGCTATATCAATCCATGAAACTAACACTTTTCAAGTTTGCTAAGCAGTCTGGTTTATGGTGTTTATTTTACATTGCTAATGAAGGTTTCAAGGACATGTAAGTGGAAATAGAAGTCTATATGTATACATAGTCCTTATAGTAAAGAAATTACAGTGAATAAATGAGTTATTATGAGACTATTATACACTTCTTAGATAACTAGGCTAAACCCCTTGAGTTTCAACACGCTGTAAGGATTCCTAATGAGGCTGTGTTTAGAATGATGATATAACACTACAATTTTTTATATTAATTTATAGTTTTCTTATATAGAAGCTACAAAGAATTTAATCTTAACTCTTCAAGCGAGGCAATATGTGACTGTAAGGTGCTGCAGTTAAAGTCTAAAGTTGTAAATAATTTGGGATTACAGGCACTTCATCTTCTTAAAAAACATACTCTAACATCGTCCTCAAACACAGGGCCACTTTGCATCAAATTTAGACAGCAGCTGCACAAGTATCAACAGAGACAATCCCACAAGTTAATGATATGACTGACTCAGTTGGGCAAATTTAGAGTGCTGCTATGCTAGCACAGCAAGGGACTGCTGTGCATGCAGGCAATCTGGCAGATGCTATTCCCCGAGAAGGCCTTAACTCAAATGGACTTAATGTTGCAGCCTTTCTGTCAGCAACTCTTAGTCTTAAAGCCGGCCTACTGGTATGGACTTACATCTAGGCTGAATGCCTCCAACTCCCAGAGTCTCACACCCGAGACTAATGTCTAAGTAGGACCATCTACACAAATAGACTTAACTTTGCAATCTTTCGACAAGCACTAGATTAGAGCAATCAGGGCTAATGCTACAGCTAAAAATAACACTTCCTAGTGGTGAAACAAATTACAAATTATTATAATTTACCGTGTATTGCAGATCAGGTCATTTTTCAGAAGAAAAAAAAAAGGTTAGGGTTCTAGGGTTCCACAACACGAGTAATAGCCTATCAACACTGAAGGCGACCGAGCCACAGACAAATACTGGAGCAGCTTCAGCAGATATTGCTGGTGTCTGCAATAAACATCACAATTTTATGATCTATTTCCATGACAAGCAGAGCCAGTTTCACCCTGAAATTCCTTTTTATCTTTTTCTTTTACAATTTACAAGGTGGGAAACAATTAAGGACGCATAAAAACATCAAAACAGTCTACGTAGACACAACTGTAAGTAGTATTAACAAGGCAAACTCAACTTTTACTCGAATGTTCATATCTCAGGAGAGTGATTATGAATGTGGGCTTGTTGAGGATCCTTCCAGAGTCAGTGATTCAGAACTGCTGAAAAGGGATTTCACTCAGCTGAAGGACACTCCTAGGAACCTTTCCGTGCAAGCATATCAGGCACTATTCCAACATAAAACAGTGGTATGAAATGCTTCACTACACTGCAATCCCTTCATCAGCATGTGTGGCATATAGAATGAATTTCAATGACAACTTTGACATTTTCTGGGGGCACAGAAAACTGTTTCAAGAGGATGGAATCCACTGATCCCGGCTGGGAGCTAAGGTGCTATGCAAAAATGTATTATATGGTCTTCAAATCCTTCCTTTGAAATGTCTGAGTGTATCCAAAGCCATCTGAGGGGAGACACGGAAAACATGTGGAGTTGAGAGCAAGTCTGACACCATTTTTGCATCAAGGAAGCATGCGTAAAAAAAGTAGAGAAAAGGGCCGTGCCCTCCTCTTCCCTCTGTCATGAGCTCCTCCAGGTTATCAGAAATTATAAAGTACATATTAATGTGCTGTTAGATTTACAACTCCACTCTCACACTTTGCCAGTCCCTTCTACAAACCCCTTAGTCTGGCCTTAATAATGAGGCTGAAATGCCATTTTGAGGGATCTCAAATAATTGTATATACTCCCAGTCAGGTAAAAACTATTCATGAAGGACTCCCGGATGGCAGCCTCCATCACTGTGATGTGACGCCAACACACAAGTGCCAAAAACTGCAGTTCCTTGATCTCCATAAGCCATTATATTAAAATGCCCGACTTCACAGCATGTTCACAGTCTGGTAAAAAAATAAAAAACTTGTGACAACTGTACTGAGGGTGACTCTATACTTTATATAACTCAGCCGCTTAAGTTATATAAAGACTTAAAGTCATGCATAATTAAGAGCAAGGTCGCTTTAGCTGACAGGTGGATGCCATCACAGGTGGCTTGTTTGAGCACCCAGGCTTCATTCAGCCCGCCTCCGATCCACGACTGCCAAGATGGAGGCAGCCAGAGCCGCCACAAGCTTCACAACAGCTCCTCAGAAACATTTTGGTGACATCATAGACACTACGTCTATGTTTTATACAATCCTCAGCCTGTGGATGCACCACAAAGGAAAGCATCTGTTCTGCCAAGGACTTAATCCAGTTAAAGGAAAGTCCTTTTATTTACCAAAGTCAATTAAAAGTGTTGGTTAATTTTGGGAGCGTCCTCCAAAGAAATACAGCAGCAACATTTCAGTAAGTGCCCACAGCAATAACCATCAAATTGCAGGACTGGACGCCGAACACAGTGCCGGCGAACAGACGTAAAGTAACACAAATACACTAGGCAGGACAACTAGACACAGGTGAAACTAACAAGTGACAGGTCAAAACAAATCAGGGTGAAACAGACTCAGAACTGGCAGGAATACGCACCAAAGGCAGGAAGTAAAGATACACAAGAGAGGGGAGAACTACAAAATAAAAGAGGAAACACTAAACCACAAACTCAAAACCATGATAGAATCACTTCAAATGTAATTTCAGACGTTTCTCATTTTTGTCTGTCCTTTGTGAAAAAGTAAATCTACTCCAAATATAAAAAGTGTATGGTGGTATCAGACTTTTACTGCATTGAATGGATGAGGAAAACTGCTAATTTGAGAACGTGAGGTAGAAATAGTGCAATACTAAAGTAATATACTTGTTTTTGCAGAGACACATAAACATAAATCCTTTAAAGTCTGTAAAATTAGAGGATTATTGGCTAACTTGAGATGATTAAACTAAATAACTGTTTCTCACAAGAAACTTTTCCTTTACAAAATAAAGACCCATATTCTTCAGGAGCCGACGGTATAGCACATACCAGACTAAAGCTGCCTTGTTACTCAGACAACAACACATTTGTATGGGTGATGTAGAGTCATCAGAGGAGAGGTGAGTTGAGTACAAAATGCTACATTAAAGCTTAAAGCTGTTTCATTTGTTCCATCCTTTCAAAAGGTGGAAAGGAATTTCTGGACTGATAACGGTTTGAGGACAGTAAGAAAGAGTTTAAGTGTCTATCAAACACAGCCTAATGCAGTGTTTACAGTCTGTTCACAATCTCTGATTTACAGAGACAAGAGCGTACACGGGTAACCGTCATAATCAGCAGTAGGAAGTCAGCGAAGCAGAGACAAATATGTACACACAGAAACATGGAACATATCAAGCAAGAAAAATAGGCCAGTCACTTACTAGACAGCTGACAAAAGAGAGAAAGTTGTGTACAAATCTGCATCAGTGTTTTACGCTAAGGAACCCTGTGTTAGCTATGTGATATCAATATTCTATTGATATTGATATTGATATTCAATGATTCAGATATATTCTTTTATACCAGTTTCAGCAGAACATGTGCTAGAAATGAACAAAAATAATAATAACTGAATATCATGTAATCACAATGGGCTAACACATCAACATACATGTACTGTAGTGATTAGTGCAGTGATTAGTGCCGTGAATAAATGTATGTTATCTGCCGTTTGAAAAGATAATAAAATAATAATAATAATAATAATAATAATAATAATAATAATAATAATAATATCATAATAATAATAATAAATAATCAATAATAATCATAATAATCATAATAATAGTACGTTTCATCAGTGCTGAGAAATTGGGATTGCTAAAATGAGTGAAACATATCATTTTTTGTTAGTACGATATAGTATGGTAAGTTTTCTTTCAAATTAAATCAAACCAAAAAGAAGCAGCATGAAAACAAATCAACAAACACATGTTCAAAAGTTTCACCCTCAGTCCATCTGTTGTTTACAGTTCGGAAGAAATGACAGATATTATTCTGTTTGGGATTATATATTCATGCAATAACAAAAAGACAGTTTCATTGTTTTCTAATTAAAAATAACCATATGCGTTTGCATATGGTAGTAGCACTAGGATACAAATTATTTCTAATAAAAGCAGTGCACTTTCCATCAAATATAGAGACCCAACTAACAGTAAGGAGACATTAATTCAGAGATAATGCCTCAAGATCAAGATGTATGCTTTGTGCTAAATTACACTCTCAAACTGAGGCAATGTGAATGTATGTGTCCAATAAAGTAATAGTTTTTGCAACTTTCATAATGAATCAAATCAAACAAATAAACAAATAATAACCTGGTTATGAATGATAAATGTTAACTATTTACAACACGGATCAATCCAGTACTTAGAGAATACATTAGAAAAATAACACAACAAAGTTCCCTCGTACTTGCTTAAAATGTTGCTAACATGTAGCTAAATTAACATTTTTCGAATTATGGCAACTTTTTGGACACAATCATTTACACGTTAACAAAAATGATAAATTACAATTTACTAATTTGAGGCACAATTAAGAGCCAGCAGCTAAATAAACACTGTGCATCCAGCCAGACTGAACCTACCACCACAGGATGCTAAGGGTGATGTGAAATAGTCCACTTTGTGACAGAAAAGGTTTATATTCATTTTTATCATGTTGTTTGATTAATTTTCTTAAACTTATGTGTAGATGTGATTTTAACAATAAAGTTCTGGTTTCAGCAATTATAGTATATTATGGAGGTGGATTGGTGCATTGGTGCATACACTGATACATTTGATTAATATTTTATTTATTATAAAAAATATTCATTTCATCCTCTTAACCTATATTTTTAAGTGTGCCATATTTCATTTGCAGTATTTATCTGTCAAATGATCTCCCCAGACTCTTTGGCCTAGAAATCCACAGGCTTCTGGGCTAAGCCGTGGATATCCACTAAACCTGGATTCACTACTGGTCCTTGATATTAACCATGTCTGCCCATTACTGTTGATTTTCTGTTCATTTTATCCAAACACCCAGAGGTGTCTGCAGTTGAAAAACACAGCTCTAGAAGAACTGAAGCTGAACTTATTGTATGTACTTGGGAAAATCTGTACACCAAATGATCAATACTTTCGACAGTATCCTTGCAAGCACACTTGATATTATTGCTCCACTCTGGACAAAATAGACATTATGTGGTAATACATCACTGTGATCAGACAAGTGTGTTAAAAAGTCCAAAAAGAGAGAGACAGACAGAGAGAGAGAGAGAGAGAGAGAGAGCATCCAAAAGAAAATGGAGCATTGTGGCATCTCTGAAGACTCAATAGCTACCTTCAACAATGCTGTTCACTCAGCGAGTGGAGTTCATTTTTGCACGGTTGTTCCACACCCCCATTTAGAAAGCACCACATCTTACCATGTGTGTTTTTTTTTTTAGAACTGAGCGAGATAAAGCATTTAAAATGTAAAAATTATCTTTCTTGCACGTTCAACAGATTCAGGTTAGGTAATCCCATTCACACAATGCATATTATTATGAATGTGCTATGATGGTTATTTGACATGACGATAGTACCATCCAGCCTTGCTGCAAATACACACACATTGGCATGCATGAACACACAAGAGAGACATACAAACACAGACACATCCTTCATCCACAGAGACCTGACTGATAGCCTGATCCATTTCCTGTCTCCATTAGAGGCGGCTCTAGATTATGCAATTCATCCCAAGGCTATCATCCACCCCTATCAATAATAAACATCTCTACGAAACTAGGGCTAGCCTCAGAGGATGGAGACAGCACCACCCAGCACGTTCTACTTCTGATGAAACCCTCTGTCTGCTCGGCCCGTACTGAGCACGGCATTCGCTTTCCACAAGACTTGTCTTCAGTTGCTGAGAACCCCCAGGCACAATCTTTACTTATGCCTTCTCGCACTTATCAAAGCTGCAGCTTTATCAATTCTGACAGAGGCCCCTCAGTGCTTATGGTGGTGGCAGAGAGCACCTGTGGCTCCTGACAAGAGACAGACGCTCTCGTCCAAGATTCCTCTGCGTCTCCGATGTGCCCTCTTTCTTTCCATCAGCTGGCTCTGTCGTCATGTGATTGACTTTTGGGGCAACATTTGTGACATGACCTGGCGCTAGGTTGGGATAGTAAGGGAGCATGGAGAAAAGGGAGAGTGCGACTTGTAACACACAAATGTTGCATTTGATTTTAATAAATGCCTTCAGTGCAGTGCATTGTGTGAGCAATTCATATGAGGCTACTGTCACTGTATACTGTAGCCAGGTTTTCATCCAAATGGAGAGATTTGAAAAGAATTTGCAGAAAATTGGCAACAGGAAATGTAAATGAATGCACATTTTCATCCACTTCTGTTTTGTGAATATTGAGAGTTGGGAGAATCTAGATAAACAGTTGGTCGCACTTATTCAGTCAGTTTCCTATGCACAAACTGAAAATGCATCAAAACAGGTGGACGAAAACACCTTAAGGTCCAGGTCTGCATCTGTTGTCCCATCACATTACTGCTAATTACATAATCACAACACTTCAACTTTTTTTTCTGCTCTAACCAAATAAAGTCTCAGTTTTAATTGCTATATTTATGTTTATCTATCTTTAGGAATTTCTATTTAATCAAATTTATTCAAATATATTTTCTAACAAGGATAGTCGGTCTGCAGCTCCTTTTTACTATATTCTTCTCATGCAGTGTTATCTCTTAGAAAACTGAAAACTGAATTATTTTCATGAAGGACTTTACAGTGAAAAGACTGACTGATGTTTTGCTCGTATTTTAAAATACTGTTTTGCTACAAGAGAACAGGGGATACTACAGAAAAGGACAACAGTAAAGACTGAACTACCAAATCATAGAGGGTAATGCATCCTACAACCTCAGGATGCTTTTTCAATGATACAAGAATGGATTGGACTTTGTTTTAAGTGCCCTGCATAATCAGTTGTCTAATTTAATTTAGTTGTCTTAAAGCTTTCAAGTTGTGCAGAATTATTGTTTATTTTGGACAATTGTTTGGCAATTTGTTGAATAATATAATATGGATAGTAGATTCATGAGCCAAAGCATTATTTCTTTTAATATATCACTAAGATAATGTGTGAATTAATTGGTTGTATTGGAAAAACAGCCTACAGTGTACCCATTGTTTAAATCAAGGAAAAAATACTTAATACATTTTATAAGCTTCAGTGATTAATTCATTACAGCTGCAGATTGATCGAGCAAATTGCTCAGAATCTGCCTCTCTGAACCATTTAATCCCACTCAGCCTTCATGAAATGTTCTTGTTGATAATTCTAGATGTCCCCAGTGTTATTTCCGTCAATTCAGGGAGTAGCTTGAAATAAAATTGGGTAAAGCACATCACTCACAAACAACAAAAATGTTAGGAGCATTTATCAAAATGATCTTCTCTGATAGATTCATTCATTAACTTGACTGCAGCAGATGGTTTGTTACACATAACCATCCAGGAAGTCCTCGTTGGAAACTGTTTGGAAAAGGGCAAGCACTTTCAATAAAATACTTGGCTGGTGATTGGATGAGCCATCTGTCTGTCACCGTCTGTCACCTTTGAACTTCCAGATCGACGAACCATTAAACATAGTCAAACTCTTACCTAAGCTAGCCGAGTGAAAACATCTTCAGAAAATCCTTTACCATTCTTTACTTTTCTTTAAATGGAGAAATAATGATGATATAACTGATATAATATATGAACTGATTCTGGTACATCTATGCTAACCTCTTTAGCAGCTACCATACCTGTCGTTAAAATATGCCTTTGGCTCATGCTGAGTCCAGCTGCCTTGCACTCATCCCTTCATATCAAATTATGAGACTTGTGTTGAAGGGTAAAGCCAATAAAGCCAAAATTGGATAACGTGTTCAAACCATTTCCAGGTAAACCTGGTTTGTCCTGTGTCACCGTGTTTGTCTGAAACAGGTATTTGTCAGATCATTAGCCTCATGGTGGGGGACTGACCTTCTTTCAGGGACAACCTAAGCCCTAATGATCACTCATTAAGGAAGAAAAGAAGTGGCTTGGTTGGTGTGTCTGAGATAATGGTCTCCAACAGAGTTGGGTCAATAATCAATTGTATCTATTATATCAAGCTTGGCTTCCCAGAAAGATTGGTCTTGATTCCCACTGGAGTTATTACAAACCAGAAAGGACACATACTGTGTTCCACAGCAAACTTTTATTTTGCTTTGGAAAAACTTTAACAAAGCCATGCCACCGTACCCCAGACACTTAGAAACAGTCGGAGTCCGAGAAGGTGAATGGAAAAAACCCAACAATAGATCCCTGCGGAGCTCCGTCAGAGTGACAAATCTGTTCTGTGCCTGACATAGTGTTGTATTCCACAGACCTTCTGGACGGAGTGGTGTCAAACGACGTCTGGGTAAGTGACAAACTCTTTTCCCATGATGCCATGCCCTGTTTACAAACACTTGGTCAAGTCCCTACAATACCAGGAAAGACAAAGAGAGAGTAGCGGAGTACAGAAACATGGGAGGGAGAGCTAGTTGAACAAGCGAGAGAGAGAAAGAGACAGACAGACAGACAGAGAGTAATGGAAGAGATGGGAGTTACTGTGACAACAAGAAGATGGAGAGAGATAGAGGGCGACTGGGAGGTGGCTGGCTTGTGCTTTTGGTCTTTAACCGCTTGGCAGTCTTCTCTTGATTAGGGCCCAGCGCGCCAGTCCCTGCGGAGTCTCCCCAGCCGAGTCACAGGAGACAGGCTCCTCTGTAATAGTGTCTGACAGGACAGCCAGAGCCACATAGGAGCTGACACAGATGCTCCGTTTTTCAGGAGAGACGTCCGACACAATTCCTCCCTAAGTCCTGTGTCTCCCTTCTCCGCCTTCACTTAGTAGTTTCAATGTACCAGGCAACTATATCCCAAATGTGGTAGATTATTTTTGTCACTGATATCATGCACAGTATACCTTGGTGCTAGAGTTGAGGTGTAAAGGAGCAGCATTCCTTGAGCACATGCAGCCATATATTAGTGTTTTAATTGATTCTAATTAGAAAAAAAATCAAGCTGTGATAAGAATCGCCTAATCAAAACCTACTGCGATAGCACACAGTCCGCTGATACAGCAAAAACAATATTTCACAATCCAGAAATACCATCAATATGTACGAGAGAGTGACCTCCCAGAAAGGGCTGCACTGAAGAGAAAAACAAGCACCCTGCACCAGACCACAGTATCACCTCATCTTCCCCAGCATTGTGGTTAGAGCAGCACACTGCTGCACAAACAGTGGAGAAATTCAGTTCAGTGTTGTAATGCTTTGCACCGCAGTACCTTGAAGCTTAGAGCACATTCATCTCACTGCTTTATATACACTGTTAAAAACGACATTATAGTAAATAGTACATAAATGGCACAAGTTACACCGAAATAATTATATCATCAGCTCACTCCATGAAACAGACCAGCATGTGTCAAATACTCAGTTCCTTCATCATCTCTTTCTTTGTTTTAGCTGCATGCTCTCACGTTTTCAGACCACAAATATGTGACTTGGGAACTTTCCTCCTGTGCGAACTCGCCTTGCTGATTTTAATTGGTATATTTATCATGCAAAGACAAGAGGTGGTTGTGCCCCACCACAGAGACCTCTAACCAACACAGAGACAGGAGAAATACAAGAACCTGAACAACTGATTGTCCTCAAAATTACGGGCAAGCAAGCATACTTTCTTACAGTTGGTATCTGGCCCAGCAGATCATCTTGGTTTACTATGCAGAGACAAGTCTGTTACTTCTGCCAATCTAATAAAATAAAGGAGAATGGATTTTCACCTGTTCTCTTAAAAGTGGTTAAAAAATTACACTTTGAAAACTCAGTAACCTTCACAGAAACTACTCAAGATATCCAAAGATCACTGTTTTCTTTATGAACCAGTTTCAAGCAATTTCTAAGGATAACAAAATGCTTAGAACTACAAAATCTCATTCACCCACATTGTGTTGCAGTTGCAGCAAAATTCTCAGAGGGGGATGTCAAAACCTCAGCACATATAAAAAAACAAAACTGCATGGAGAGAAGCCACTAGGCCATAAGTGATGATGATATGATTTTTTTGTAATTTGGTTGAACTGAACCTTTAACACTTCAAGGTCTCCCACAAGCACCGTGAAACTACCAAGAAGACCACATACACGAAAGAAGTGATTGGAAAAAGACAGATGAGAGGACGGAAGAAATGGCAGGCAGTGTGGAGACGGTAGGAGATGCAGGGTTGAAAGACTTGGGAGTAAAGAGGATTAGGCCATGCAAAATACTGATGAAACAAGCCGCTGCTTATCTTATTGTAAAAGGAGGAATACATTAATTTGCTTAGCCAGAACAACGGAGGATTGAATTGACGTTATTCATCAGCTAATTTAACAACAAAACCTCTAGCCCAGTGTGAAAACTCCTCAGTAAAGAGGCATCAGAAGTTTGAAGCTGGATGTGTGTGGAATGCCTCCTAAAAGAAACTGTTCAGGTCAGGAATCATCTAATTGTTAGGTTATGCAAGCCTAAAACAACATTGGGTAAAAATTGGTATATATATAAATATGGACAACTAGACACATGTATTTGTTATGATTACATTACTTATGATCAAAAACTAGTGAGTCGACAACTTTGTTAACAGCCAAACATCTAGCGAATGCAACAACACAAGACATAGCAGCCAGCTATGTTACTTACTAGTCCAACAGCAAGAAGCCCAGCTCAGCGTCTGTCTTTCAGACTTTTATTCCAGTACCAGAATTACTTTACAAACTGAGTTAGCTCAGTTAATTCAGCTAGCATTAGCTAACATCAGCTACAGTTTGCAGCAATTTACTGTCGTTCAGGAAACTCTGTCAATAACTGAGTGTTGATGCAGTGCAGCCGAAAAAGATCAGGGAGGAAACCAGAAAACATTTTCTCTATAAAATATAATCCAGTTTCACCAAAATCAGTAAAATAGCTGCTGGTGTGTGACTTAGTGCTGTAAAACTTGTAATGGGTGACTGTACCCTGAGCACAAAGTTACATATTATAAGAACAGATGTACAAGGTGCAGAGTGGGAATGCCAAAGACACAATTTACCTGATTATACATTAGTGTTGCGTCAAAACGATCTTAAACCTGTTATTTTATGGTAAAAAAGGTTACACAATGTTGCTTTAAATTTACTGAAATGATTGTTACACATGCAGGTTCCTGAGAGGAACTATATTTTTCATGATGCAGTATCATAGGGATCAAACCATGGGGTTAATGCAGCCTTGAACAAATCAAAGTGTAATGATTTTACTGTAAGGGATGTTCAAAAATGGATTATTTTGAAGAAGTAGGGCATATCCAATCACCTTTAGTCTTTCGCTATGACTTCAAAATAAACTGAAGGGCACTCTACATAGTCATTACCTCTCACTATCAGTCGCTCTAACTGATTTGATACAGTGTGGAAAAACCATAGTGGCATTCAGTTTTATAGAAAGTCTGATAAGTAACCCTGAGATCAGGTTGGCGTTTTACGTTCTGTCACCTTAGTCACACATGAATGCTCATCATCATGTTTGTTGGTGTCCCTGCTGTTACAGCTTCCCTGCATCAGGAAATATATTCACAGTTATTCAAAATCTCAGTCCCAGTCCGTTCACATGGCTCTGGATAAAAGAATGATAAATGAATGCAAATATATGGAATGGGGTCTGCTTCAGAAGCTGGTGTCAGTACCACCTGGGCTTGTGTGAATTTGTGTGTAATCAAATGTATTTCATTATTTTACATTCTATCATGTAAGCCTATTTGTGGGGATTTGATGATATTTGTGTGTTGTGAAAGATACAGTTTGAAAGGGGAGGGTTGGTGGTGGGTCAGTTGTGTTACCAGCAATACAACTTGCCTGTGTGTGTTTGAAAGGTGTTTACCAATGCATTTTCACAAGTTCTTGTTTGGTGCGATATGTAGGACGCACTGCCCTTCCACACCCTCCTATCATCATCATATGAACCCACATTAGCTCTCAACCCTCTTTGAAGTGCTGCGAGCTTCAGCAGTCCGGCCATCACAACCCAAACATTATGTGGTTTCCGGCGGTGAAAAGCGGAGAGCAATTTGAGGTCAGGCATTACAACAAATAGTAGCCACATCAAACAACCAGCAGGGAGCATATTGAAGACCAAATGTGCTGCGGACATTATCCTATGCTCTTTCATATAAAGTCAGTAAATATGCTACGCTGGCTGAATGTACATTATGATGATGAATGTGTATTAGGAAGTCAGAGGGTACTGTCTGCATGGAGGCGAATGACAAACACGAAAACTAATGTTACATGCTGAAATGATGCTTTCTCAGTTTGCATAAGTGTGAGGCACCACTTGAAGTACATTTACTCATCATGAGGTTTCGGTATGTATGCCTACATGCAGCCTAAACCTTATGACCATGCAGACCGTATGCACTAACTGAACTTCTGTTAACACCTCCACATATGCAGACTATAACCCGATCAATAATTGGATTTATAGAGCTGATACTGATTTTGATATTCAAGAGTTAAAAAAATACGATAATATATCTGCAGATGCACCTGTGGCTTGGCAGTACTGCTTCTGTTACCTCCAGGCTAATCTAAAAATTGGGCAAAGACGTGGAGCGCGGGTGGAGCTGAGGCGGGCTGAATGGTGCCTGGCTGCTCAAACAAGCCACCTGTAACAGTACCAACCTGTCAATCAAAGTGGCCATGCTGTTAATTATGACCCTGAGTAATATACAAATTTAGCCTCAGTTTAGTTGTAACAAATGTTGAAATTAGCTATAGAGACAAAACCGTTGTTTGTACCAGGTTGTAAACATGTTTATTTCTGCTGTGGACATTTTAGCATGGGGCTTACAGAGATTGACTTGTTCTGTAGCCACCCCCAAGTGGCTGTTTGATGAACTGCAGTTTTTAGCACTTCTGTGTTGGCTTCACTTCACAGCCATGGAGGTAGCTGCTTGCTTGAGACAAAAGAGTTTTTCATTAACATTTAACCAAATTCATGATTCCCTAATCTTAACCAAAATGATTCATCAGTCATCATTGAAATCGAACACCAGATTTAGCTGTTAAATGTGGAATGGATTGTATCTGGACACTAACATTTCCAGTATTTTGAAAAGGAACTACAAACTAAATGACAACAGGAATGTTTTCTGATCAACCACATCTTTGGTTATAGTTCAGCCAGGCCTAGGCAACTAAAACTAATTAGGGAACGTTTATTGTCATTGTCACAGTTAAAAGGAACCAGCATGGACAGTTGGCGAGGGCAGTCTCAAATGTAATAATATGGTTGTCCATGATTTGGGCCCAACTAAACTTTTTCACTTTGCATCTCTGTTTAATGTGTCATTATGAGGACAGCTACTGTTCCAGCTGTGTTGCATTTATGCAATATTGGTGAGTTAAACTTAAATAAATAGGATACATTTTTGTGACTGCAATCTCCATTTATTTTACACACACACACACACACACACACACACACAGAAATATACACACAAACACATGCATAGACAATAACGTGATGTTTTAACACAATATTTGCAGCAGTATTGAGTGAAGTCTTTGTTTTTTCACCATAGCCAGAAGGAAGAGACATAAAATTCTCTGAGTTATGTTGATTTTATTGCCTTTTCATTTAAATTTAACTACCATTTAAACACTTTCCTGCGCTCTCACTTTATGGTAGATATTTATACATTTTGAATGTGGGTGAAACCTCACTCTTGAAGCCTGCAGTCAAAACATTTATTGCTTTTTTCTATTACATTGCATTTTTTATTAGTGCAGTGATGAAATTTACCTGAGAATTCGTGAAGTATTTGTAATAGTCATTTGAAGCATGACATATAAAGACATGGCACTGCATGCATACAATGATGGTTTTCTGATTTTTCTAGTCAATCATGACTTGGATTAATGTAACTGATTACACATCACAATGATGTCAACAACCACAAAGACAATCATATAATCTACATCAATGATTCCTAACCATGGGGCTGCAGCCCATGATTGGGCCACGAGGACCACCTAGAGGGCCTAAAAAACTTTCAGTTTTGCATATGTGGGCTGCGAGGGCTGCGGGACCAGATAGGTTATCAATTCAAGACACCATAGATATTACTGTTATCCATGTGACACACAATTACAATACAGATTCCCACCATCTGGGGTGGCTCTGGCTTGGAGGTAGAGCGGGTTGTCCACTAATCAGATGATCGTAGGTTCGATCCCCAGTTCCTCCAGTCTACATGTCCTTGGGCAAGATATTGAATGCCAAAATTGTGAGGTCAAAAAAAGGTTAAGAACCCCTGATCTACCCCACTATGGGTAGCCACAGTGGGTCCTGAGGTCATCTTGATTTTAAGAGGTATAAGAAAAGTTTTAAAGGTATATATAAAGTTGGCCTATATCTCTTTCTTTGTTTTTTGTAAAGAAAACCAAATTGAGCCTATATCTCTTTCTTTGTTTTTTGTAAAGAAAACCAAATTGAGGTGTTATTTTTAGAGTTAAGGTTATTATTTAAAATGTAAGCACAACACGATGAAGACCTGAACACAATATGTATATTACATATACACAGTTGCTCTCTCTCTCTGATAAACAACCTCAAACCTCGAAACAACCAAAGAGCTCAGAGAACAATGGGCAAGAGTCAGAGAGAACAAAACAATGAATTTGTCGAAAAAGAAGCCTATTAAGTATGTATGATTGTTACAAAAACACAACAGAGACAGAAAATTGCCTAAAAAGTTCCAAATTCATATTGCCCATAAAGTTGGAATAAAATAGTTTTAGTGTGAAGTGTATCTTCTCAAAACTTCACTGATCAATCTCTTCCAAACATATGAAGAGATCAACATCACCAGTGAAAAGCAAATTATCCTGATGGGGTAATGGGAATGGGAAAATGGGAAAGCGAAATTATATTCCAACTTTATGGACAACAGTGGATATCCATAAAATACCTCACTCAGTGAGGGGCCATCCATGATAGAACAAGTGATCCTCCAGGAAAACGGTCCTTAACCACTGTACCACATCATTATAATTCTTATTTCAGAGCAAACATTTCTATATTATCGTCATCACTCAGTGTTATAAAATGAAATGAAGAAAATCCTTGCCAAGATGGATGCCCCATACCACTCTACAGTAAGCATCTTCCCTACAGGCATGTAACCAGAAACAGGGCTGGATAGTCAAGCAACATCACCACGAGCAAGTGAGAACAGAAACATAATACCAGCATTACATTGTTTACTCTGCAAAACCTTCCAAACAAGGGAGCACCATTCTATGGTCCTGACTTAAAGATATCCTACTAGACTTTAGGCTACGTCTCTGGTGCCCCATGTCTATGTTCAGACATTATTCAGGACAACTAAGTTGGTATGAGGTTACTGGTGGCAACCACAGGAAAAGAATTTGCTGTAACTGGCTGAACCTTCTTGTACTTTAGTTTATTGATACATGTACTAAATCCATACCATCTGAAAGACTGCAAATACTCAGGCCAGTTGTGGTCAGCAACATTGAGCGTGTAAGTAATCCTGACATGAATGACCCACCAGATTACTTACATATGCTGTTTTAACACCTGTCTCCCATCTATCTACAAAATCTTCTGCAGGAAGTCATAAACCATGGGCAAATCTTCCACTTACAATCTGCTGCAATGTAACATCAAATTTGTAAACAAACCTGCTGAATCTATCCCAAAACTACACACAGAGTTGTCCAACTCCATGCCCTCAAAAGATATGCTCAAACACATTTCATTAGATGCATTGGTCTTTTCTTTTGCCAATGATTTTTCTTCCAAACATATGCAATGAATTTTCACTTTGTACTGTTGGCCATTTGAACTTATTGCTGGCAAATCATCATATTAATTCATTTGTACACGTGTTTAAAAACATTTTAACAAACAATAATTCATCATTTTAGGGCTATCTGGTAGCAGATGTTTTAAAATGATATTTGCCAAAAGTTTTATTTGGTTTATAATGCCAATGATGACGTGAAAGACAGATGATGGACAAATTAAATAAATACTGTTTTAATGCAAGGTTCTCATGGATCGTGGCTATGCCTACATTGTCAATTGGTCGAACCTGCTGCTGTGGTCCTGCTTGACATCCACTACAAATACTATTAACATTATTAGTCATATCTCCATTAAAGTTTATAGTTATACCTATCATTACTTTTATTGCTGCTCTGCATCTGTGTTTCTCTCTCCATGTATCTATTTAACTCAATGGTCTCAATAGCTAACTCAACCGTTCACAGCAGATGGCCGCCCACCAAAGATCTGGGTTCTGCTTGAGGTTTCTGCCTGTTCAAAGGAAGTTTTTCCTTGCCATTGCTGCCAAGTGCTTCCTCATGCTGGGAATTACTGAGTCTCTGTAGATAATATGATAAACAGTACAGTGTAGACCTGCTCTATATGGAAAGTGTCACAATGATATATATATATATATATATAACTATAACTTTATGATTCGGTGCTATATAAATAAAATCGAACTGAATAAAATTTTATTGAACACAAACATGGCAACTAAATCTTTTGTAATGGACTTGGCAAATGTGTTTTTGGTGTTAGAATTATATCAATTATATAGACAAATAATTTAAAAAATATATAAAAATGACTATGTTTTAAAGTGTCAATAACAGAAAACTCTGTGTTGCCAATCATATATGTTCCTCTGATTCTCATTCTTCATCTCAAACTCTACACAGAAACTGGTCTTCTGTACCAAACTAGCAGAGACTGCATGTGTAGTTTTGGGTGTTATGAGAAACGGTTCCAGTGACTCCCAAACTCCAAGAGTATATTACAAAGCGCCATTACAGAAAGCAATGAAATGTGCCATTTACCCTTTGGTGGAGAGTTTTAGTTGAAGTGTTTCACAGCGCCACGAGCGCACATATTTTTAGAATGGACGACCCTTTTGGGAATCAGCTCTGTGACCTGACATTAACAAAACCAAACTGGCAACAATAGCTTTTCCCAGCAGCTACTGTGAGATGAATTCCAAAGAAATGTTATGTGATTAGTCAGGGTTTGGTGTAAGCTGACAAAAAAGCAACTCATTTTCAGGTACAACCGAGCATGTTGGCTTTTGTAGCAGTTTGACTCGGGTTAATGAGTGAAAGTCTTGGTTCTTTCAAGAGTCAGTGTGAGGCGAATCTAATGCATCTTGGCAATGAATAGTGTCCATTGATTCTACCACACCAAACACTTCCTCTTCACAGAGCCCTTTGCATGTCTCTTCCTTGGGTTTTTTTGTGTGTGCGAGCATGTGGGCACCCATCCATAGATTCTATTAGAACAAAGAAAATCCATCCAGTGTGAGAATTTATAAAATTTTCATGTTTCCTTTGACATTCCTGAATGAACTGCCATTGAAAGAAAAATCTTGGACCTATTTATTTGACACTGATTGGGAGAGACTGATTATTTCATCGCACGCCACAATTGCTGGGCCAGGAAGGTCATGTTTACATTGACTGATGAAATAAAAGGCACTGACATCAGGGACCTTCTACACAAAGAATCTGAGCTGACCTCAGACCCAAGCCAAAAATCGTGTTATAACCTGCTCTTTTCTGAAAGCATAGAGAGCGCCTCAGTGCGCAGCGACAGCAAAATCAGTGTGAGATCTCTTGAAGAAGAATGGAGCTGTAATGTCATTTATCTACAGGCCTCTGTTAACGTTTGCTCCGAGGGAAGTACGAAATTGAGATAAAAGCTGGTGACCAATCGAGTGTCAGCCTGCCTAGTGCCTGGCTGCGCTGATGACGTGCTGATAAAAGCGACGGATGAGAACACATGCTACGTCTTCAGATCTCAGTGGCTTCATTTATCAAGGGCTCTGCATAGCATATTAGTAGGCAAAGCTTGCAAACGTTATATCAAAATCAATACTCAGCTGGCTGGTTTGCTCCTTTTTTATTATAGGTCTGGTCATAAAGTTAAGTATGAGTCATTATCAAGAACAGCATAATTTCCCAGATTTATGCCATTAATGAGGGTCTTTCAGTCTTTGGTCTTGTCAGTGGCAATCTTGTTTATGAATGCAGAGAGCGTACAGTGGTCCAAGATAGTGACATGGGGTTTCACAGGGAGCTATAAACTGGGCTCAGGGTATTCAAACACCTCCTCCTGGGGCTAATATTATCCAATCAAGACAATGGATTTCGATCCAGTTGATTATAAATCTTTAAAATATTGTCTCACTACAGATGTTTCCAGTAACATATGTTTAACATATTCTATCCTTGACAGGTCTTCGAGAGCACTTTTAAGTTCTGTGAATCACGTTGTAAGAGTAGTGCGGAAAAGATGTTTGAAATTCTTGACAAAATCTTGACTGACTAAATACAACCCACAACACTTGTCAGTCCTCCTTTAACCTTTTGTGAAGCCTTCCCTGCTTGCAGTTACTGTTGCTACGCTTGTCAAGCTTTCATGCAGTGTACAGTGATAATGGTGGCAGATACTTGAACCTCTCTGAAATCTGGAGCTCATTCATTTCTTTTTCTTTTTCAAATTTATTTTCAAGTACAGACAGATGTGGACAAAAGCAGGCATTTTCTCACCTGTAACTCACTACCTATTTAAGCTTATGTTAGGTTTGTGAATTGGTCAAAAACACTTTCTTCTGCTCAATTGGTAAATGTTAAGTTTAAGTGTTTTTAAGAGGACTAACACCATGTTTGATTAACCAAATACTGCTCAGTGGATGTGCTAGTCATGAGCAGATCTTTTTGTTGGCATCACCTGTAAACCCACAAACTAATGTAGTCAGTTAATGAACCACCATTCAAACTTAAAAGGGTTTTAAGTAGTATTGTCCTTATTCACATTAGCCAAACTAGAGACCTCAAGAACAGGAAAGATTTTAAAATCAATGCAAAGAGTCTGGAGGTCGTTTTTATGGTAAATCCTTACATTTTCTTTTTAATTCTCAGGATACTGAGAATACTGAATTATTCTTTCTTCTGTTTTTATCGATTCATTTCATTTTTATGCATCTGTTGCCCCTGCCCTTAACGAGTCTATGAACACCACTGCACAACGTTGCAGTCACAGTATGCCCACAGGAGAGCGCGTCCATTATAATCAACTGAAGCTGCAAACATGTCTATATAGCAGGTACAAAAACCCTCTCCGGCTGCCTACATGATGCATCTGTGTCCTATGTAAATCGGCAGTTATATACAATGTATAGTGCCAGAAACAGGCACAAAGGGAAAAAAATGGTGTCATAAATCAGGAGAAATACAGGAGAATTGTGACCATGAAAGGAAACAAGGAGAGGACAATGACAAACTTTAGTTGAGTTTGTTTTTTACTACAGCTCCATGAATACTACATCAGTGTCTAGAGAAATCCAAAGTTTGACAGAAATGTAATATAGTTATGGTTGCCAGGCTACAACTGGACAATTGCTGTTTGGAGAAGAGTTTAGCGAACAGTCAATTAAGACCAAATTATCCTAAAAGGAACAGTGAAACAGAAACTTACCTTGAAGTCGCAAATGCATGTCACCATGTTCCCAATTCTTAGGCACTCCCCATCGAACTTGCATGTGTTGGTGTCGCACAAGAACAGGTCTGTGTCCCGGTCATCAAAACCTGGAGGACCAAAGCCAACAAGAGACATCAGTGACTAAGTGTTTCTCTGTTCAGGCCTCAAGCAACTCTGACCTGAACCCCCAGTCGGGGTCATTCATAATGACTGTCTACCATTAGTCATAGCTCCCAAAGCACGATACACTCTTTGATCGCATATTGTGCTCTTTAAAAAGACAATGCTAGTAGACAGTCTTGTCCTTAGCTGCCAAAATGATGAAATACGTTTATAAAATACTAGTCTCTAGACTCTACAGGAGGGATGAACAAAAGGTTGTTCTTCATTTGGTGTTTGGAGAGCGCTGTCTAATGCGTCACTCCAAAATCTCCCACAGGTGTTCAATAGAGGTGACATCTGGTGACTGTAGAGGCCGTAGCATATGAATCACGTTATTTTGTACTCTGTATACAAGCATCTGCATTCGTCAAGTTTCATCTATGTTTTTCTTGTAACATTTGTTTGTGTACAACAAGGCTGACTCCTGGGGCGTTGTCCTGCTGAGGCCAAATCTGGGATATGATCGGATTCAGGCCCTGTTAGGGATCTCAAATGACTCCAACAACGCATCCTGAATCAAATCAAAGAGTCACATGGGCATGAGACTGTAGACTGAGCTTGGGGCTATACATCTACCTGAAATGATTGCTTACAAAAACCAATCCCATGTACGTGTAGGCTTTTGTATTTCAGAGTACATAGATCTAAATTTGACTCGATTCTAGTTGACACAGAGCTGAAGATTTTCTTGTTAAAGCATTATGATTTACAGTATAATCTCATAAATGTCAAGGTCAAAGAAGCAAACATGCTTTATTCCAAATTTGCTTTAGATGTGAATGCAAAATATTGGAGAAAATTCTGAAGACTTTTGCAGAGCACAGTCATCCTAAGCAAAATTTAATGGGATATTGTTTCGTGCCAAAAGAAGCATTTTTTGTGATTCTCATTTTGTTTATACTGTGCAAATTTGCCAAGCTTAGTGTAAAAATCATGCGTTATTATCCTTCTAAATCTGCAGCTTTAAGAGACTAGAGCCTCACTGATATGCCACTGCTTATATTATCACAGCTTATCACCGATATGTCAGTATCTGCATAAATTATCGGATATGCAAAATAAAATTGCAGTATGTTCATGAATGCTAGGCTGCTCTGTGTTGCTGCAGATGTTTGTACTTTCTCCTAAACCATGTTCAACATTTGTATCTGGCACATTTTTTAAGATCCTTGCCAAAAATCACTGTTAATGTGCTGATGAAAATGAAATATTGGATGAAGTCGTCACTTTTAGGTCAGGTACACAGACAAGATACAGATAGATTAGCCGTAGCTACATGTCTGAGACAGCCACGATGTACAGTAGCTTCGGAATCTGTCACTATGGATGGAAGTTGCTAGTTATTTGATCAGAGCACAAGTAAGCAAATACATCTTTGAATCTCCTTCTGAAAAAATTACAAAGCTGTCACAGCAGGGCCATTGCATAAACAGATCACAGTGGAGACTGGTGTGATAACTGGATATAGATGCAACACCTTATATAATAGTTGTTATTATGCCAACTGTGGCTTCATAGCCGCTTCTAGGCTTCATTTTATATATGTATATATATATATATATATATATTATAAAAAACATGTTTAATGAAGTATCAAACAAGAAATACTTTAATTTAATTCAAAAGGAGCCTGAATTCCAGAAGGTGTGAACATCAAAGATCCTCATTTATGATGTTCAAAGATAAACAGTGTGCAGTGCGTCCCTTTACTTGTCTCCGTTAATGCTTTGCGGACTCAACAGCTGTGCATTCAAGGTATTCTACCTATGTGAATATGCATTCAACACGTGAACAGCTACACCCTACATACTTTGATACGTGTGTTCTTTTATGAGTGACACATATTGTAAGTTTAAGCACCTAAGAGCATCTGCTCTTCCAGATGGTGTGACAGGTATAAACATCTCTTAAAAGTAAAAGAATTAAACTTCAGGTTATTTTAATTAACCTTATTTAACCAGGCAATTCCAGCGTGAACAAAAATCTTCTAATTGAGTGCTTAACTGATCTCATGCAGATCTCATCTTTTGGGAGCTCATCCTCTATAGGGAGGACAAATGTCAAGTTCAACTTGCTAACAGCTCTCCTGGAGCAGGTACGTTGTCACTGTCAGGCTCAAGGACATTTCAGCCGCATGTCTTCTTAGCAATGTTACCCTCTAACTACCACAGCACGTCACTCTACTGTAAGTTTCAGTCATTCCTGGCCAAGGTTTTAACACCAAGCATACAAATAAGAGCCATTCACCAAAAACACCTATTTTCTTTCACCTATTCTGAAACCACCTTTATATTTTTAATCTTCAGGGGTAACCCAGTTGCTATTGATGCAGAATCTCACTTGTGCTGTACTCATTAAACTCAAAATGAACCCCATGAATAGTTTGTCTTTTGCTGTGGAAACGTTAACACACACAAACACAAAAGAAATATTGTCGATATGATCCCCAGCTTAAACTTGTGAGTCACAAATTTTTACAGGGCTGTTTTCTATTCATAAATGTCTTATTAGAATGAGCACCTTCTGTAACCTAACTGTAATAACCAATGTGGCTTTCCACTTCAAAAAGTCCTCCTTGGCATGGCACTATACCTATCAGAAAATAATACACCATGGAAGAGAAGCCCAATGTTAAACCGAACCTGCTATTTGCCAGGGTCCTGAATGACCATAAAGTGCAAGCTCTTTGTGCAAATATGCAATCATGGAAGCCAAGAGCAGTGACATGAGAGGTCTCAGCACTTGGAGTGCATGGATGGAACAAAGCCCTCAGCCCCAAGGGGGCCATACGAAGCAATCTGGAAAGGCACAAAAAAAAATTGGCACCCGCGCAGGCAACTGACATGTCGAAAATACTCACTGGAGAGAGGCATTGTTATGATCACAATCTACTGGCTAGGTGTAAACAAATAATTGGAAAATATCAGATCCTTTTTTAGGCCAGCTGGTCGACTCTTTGTAAGATGGGAAATTTTTTTTTGTTTGTTTTTTTTTTATGTGAAATTGCTCCAAGCTACTAATTTGATATCTGATATTTGAGCATTTTATTCAAGGTCTCCTGGACAGCAGGCTACGGAAAAGAAAAAAAAAATGTTTTTAAATGAAAGGAAAAAGGAGGAGAATGTGGCTCCTCCTCATGCCATTAAAATGTCTTCTTTACCAAGAAACAGATGTGTAGCCTGGACATCCTCAGGAGCCAATAAGAGGAATATATGCATAACTTGTAAACAATAACTTATAAAAGAGGGATTTGGTTGCCAACGGAGTCATCCTTATCATCTTATGAGTAAAGTCTACTCAAGACGTGAAGATACAAAAGAAAAAAGAAAAAACAAAAACAGCAAAGACGCAAGTATCTGCCTTTTTTATGGATGTCAAGCCTCTGAAGGAAACAAGTATAAAACAGAATAGAATAAATGTCCCAGATGATCACCTGAGGGCCAACAGGGATCCGGCTTCAAAAAAAAAAAAAAAAAAAAAAAAAAAAAAAAATCAGTACAAATCTCAATTAGTTATCTGACAATAATTGCCTTAAAGCTAGTACATACAGTATATAGATTTACAACCTGAAAGGTAATTTCTCATGCCTGTCAGTTAAGGGCTTTAGGAATGCAATATTTTTCAAAATGTCGTTACTTTCACGGTAATAAATGACACAATCACCCTGACGTGCATGTTCGTTTTCATCGTCCTAGTGATGAATGTCTTTTAGCCGTAAAACAGATTTGGTGATTGCTTTTCAGAGACTCTTAAGTGGCAGCTGTTTTGAATTCTCCAACCTGAGTGCGGATGTTTGGAAAACATCAGCGTCACTATTAACAAGATTTGTTGTGACAAAGCAATTTCTCTACGCCATTAAAACATGAACATAACTCACAGAGCTGTTGGGGAGATTTCTTCTGGAGAGTGACAGAAATTTAAATCTAATTCAAATCTAGATTTAGTTTTTGTTCAATAACTCCTTTTTGAATATCCATATTTACTGCTTCTGATTTCTAGGTTTATCCAAACACAAATCATTTTCCTTGTTTAAACCACTAGAGATGCTAACCCTGACAGCGCTGCACACCCATAGAGTTTTCTGGCTATAACATTCACATCCACACCATTTAACAAAGTAAAACATTTACTATTATTGCTCTATCTCCAACACCTGGGATCCATTTCTGGGCTGAAACTCAGAGTGCCTGTCTAAAAAAAAACCCCAAAATAAATAGAGTGCCTGTGTAGTGAAGGAAAAAAACCTGAAGTGACAGTAAATGCTGCAAAACACTTTTCTCTTTCCTTGCAACACTCGAGCTTAGATCTCTAAAACTTCATCATGTCCAAACAACATTCCTATGAAAAGAAATATCTTTCAAGGTGCAGAAATGTAATCAATCACAGATCATAAACCATAACTCTCAGATGAAGTTTTATTTCATCTTTTGAATGGAAACAAGTTTTCGAAATAGTCAAAGAACTTTTAATAAGTCATAGAATTGACTCACAACATAAGTCAAGGAATCTTTGTTTAATTATTTAATATGATGTGAAATACTCCAATGTTGTAATATTAAATACTATCAGGGGTTTGGAGAGCAACTTGTAGGTCGGTGTCCCTTTTAGATGTGTAAAAGTAATGTAGTTATATTAATGTAGCTGTAATGCAGCTGCATTTAATAAAATAAGAAACAAAAAAGGGTAATGGGTAATTTGCATGCCTACTGCCTTCCTTGGATGTGGTAGCCATTCCTTAGGCTCCCTCTTGTTATAAGTTAAAAGTATTGAATGTCTTTACCGAGCTCACAGCCTTGGAACTGATTGTTACAAAATAGTCCAACTATACTTCTGTGACAATTTGGTAAGGTACCTCAAAACAGAGAAAGTGGATGTGATGTCACTTACGGGAAAGTAGCCAAATTATTGTAAATCAAGTTAAAGAATACGAAATATGAATCCCAATGCTAGTTTGCACACTGATGAGGTTAAAAATGTGCATTGATGTGCATATATTGGATTTCATTTCAGCCACTGCATTAAACCTCTCGTGCTGTTTACCTACATGTGACCAAAGCCAACTCAAACTGATTGGTCAGTACTACTCAAACTACAAACAGAAAGTAGAACCCAAAAATGCAGTGCCAAATCCTTGGCCCCTTGCATATAGATTCTCCATCAAACACCCCCAAACCCCCATTTTTTTCCTAAAAAAACAAACAACATTAAATATTCAAAGCATAATTTCCATGAAACTATGAAAAAACAAAATTCTACATAACAAAAAGTAAGTGCAAGGATGGTGATGGTGGATAGTGGATAGCATCTTAACAGTGGAAGGAGAGCATGTTGCTGAGCAATAGTGATCACACGATGATGAATTATGTGGTATTTATAGCGTTTAATGACATTCATGATCATTTGAGCTGCCATTGTTTACTGTGTATCTTCAGTTTTATCACAAGGTGTGATGGCACATACTCGTTTGTTTTTGTTCTGTCCTTTCTATTTTGTATAATTATTGTTCATGTACTTCTTTTTTTTAAGCAGATTAGAAGGCTCTCTGCCTCTCTCATGCTGCCTTCCACAAAATGTTAATGGATGCTGGTTGATACAGGTTCTATGCACAGCCCGAGTTGCACTGTGTCAGAGACCTGGAAAACTTACACTTCCTGCTCCTGCCCTGCCGTTCCAGGAGGAGATTACAGTCAGTTGAATAATTAACGAAAACAAGCTGGCAAACATCAAATATTGAAAAGGTAATGTTTGTATGCTAACGATTAAGATGCCAAGCGAAGCACTTACTTGTCTAAAAGAGAGAGCTTGTCAGCCAAATGCATCTCCTCCTACCTACCTACCTGGAATTTCACAACACTAAGAACAAGGAGTCCTCTCTCCCTGTTTTAAGCATTGTTCTGATCAATAATTAAGTAGACTAAATTAATAATGAAGGTTGAACAACCACAGTGGTGAGACATCCTTCCTTGACCTCTCTCTCTTGGTCTTTTTTTTTTCTATAACTTTGCAACAGGTTTTCAAATGTTTGTCTTGCAGGGAATTACAGTTAAGCCCTCATTATGTTTGGTTAATAAAAGGCACAATAACTCTAAAAGCACTCGCATCATAATCATGTCCCAGTAAGTCATGACAGTGTACTTTAATTACAGTCTTTGATGGTGATTTTCTGCACAGAGAAACAAAAGCATTTTCAGTTAAACAACTCTGTCATTGCAGCCTGTTGCCAATTAGAAGACAAAGCAGCGGTAGCGAGAAGTTACTAAGTCCCAGTTTTCTATCACTGTTTTCCGTCGGAGGTGTGGTGCAGCATGCAAGAGAAGTACTTTTGACCTCCGTCTTGACAAATGTTGGAAGCAGATGGCCAATTCTCTTCAGACTACTGGTAATTCACTCCACTTGATGGGATTTACAGGGGGCTTTGCATATTCTGCACTCATCCCTGTCACTTCAACTATCAAAGCATCACATGGCCTTTCAGAGTTAACAATAGCAAGGGGATTCAGCGAAGAAGGGATTGTGGCCCCTGCATGGAAACTCTCCCAGAGGAGATGTACGGTATACTTAATTAGGTAAATAGCCATTCAAACAGCAGCAACATTCTACCACTGTAAACTGCTTTAATTAGAAAAACAAAACTGAATTGGACTGATTGAAACTGGTATTTAGGGAGGCATTCAGCAAGAGACGACTATCAACATTCTCAGCTCCAACTTGTTTGCAATATGGATGAAGAAAATGGCAAAAAGAACATGAGCTGATTTTTTTGGCCAAAGTCTGGAAGTGCACCTATTAAAAATAACACAGACTTTCGCTCATTTATCCAAAGTGATACAAGCCAAAACATTACAGGCAAAATGCCACCAACGGGTTTGACTGTGATAATTACACAAAATGTTGAAGACACAGTCAACTGTGCTAGATGAATATAAAACCTGTCCAATTTGTTTGAAAAGAGTTGGCTTACCGTGTTCATTTACATAAAAACTTAATTAATGAAGCACCATCAGCTCCATGTAAGTAAACAACCATCATAACAAGAGCTCATTCACCACCACCAAAGAGACATTAAGCTAGTTGATATTAAAAAGCCTAAAAGTTGCACTAGTTCATATTTTTATATTAAACGTGGATCAGATCACTGTGAGTTAGTGAAAACTTTGGCTTGTATGGGTGAATTATTGATTAATTAATTATACTGTAATCCTACTCTAATCCTAGTTCCCCTCAGCTCTACAGACTGCTTTAACACCTTTCAGCTCATTGTTTTGGTTCAGTCTCGTGGCTTTCATCAGCATCATTTCCAGCAGGCAGCTGTTTTTAAGGCTAATTCTCAGCGATAAAACTCTGATAAACTGACTGACACGTTTAGCGCCTATACATGATGGAGTATTTAGCAACTAAGGGCTCTGATTTAGCCATTGTTAGCATCTCAGTGTGGAAGTGAGTCAGCATGCAAAATACCAGAAACTGAAGCAGCTAAACATAATTCAGCTATCATTCATTCTATCATTGACAGCTTTTCTTACTGTGACATGTCAAAATGTTTCGTGTTAAAAGAGGATAAAAGGGTCTCTCTTCATTCCTTACCTCTTTAAAACAAAAGAAATTAATTAAAGATGTGGCAAATTCTCAAAATCACACTTCATTTTCGGTAATATCCGATAATACGGTGGCTGATGAAAGAAATGTTGGCACTTCGTATGTGTAGATTACAGGTTCCCATACTCAACACCCACATATTTGGCTGATTTGTGCAAAAAATTCAGCATGTGGTAACAAATACTCTTTTCTTCTACAGTCTCACTGATATATAACTCATATATTAAGCGCACACACCCTACCTAGTGCAGCTTACATTACATTTATCCCAGTGACACACTGGATTCACGCAACAGAACAAAGATTAACTTAGTGTCAAGATCATTTTGGGATCCCCTGCTCTGCCTCAGTGAAGCCCTCAATGTCAGTTGTCCGCAGATGCAAACCAAACAGAATGACAATCTTTGTCAAACCGAGACCCCCCCACTTCCCGCACACCCCCCTCCTCGCTCCCTTCTTTTATTTTATTCCAGGGAACATAATCTCATTCAGCACTTGTTCAAAGGCAGCTCTGCTGTAACTGGTACCCCATTCCCATTTCCATCACACCACTGAACTCATCACTAAAGCCTGCTCCATACAGCCTGGACTGAAAGCTGTCACACACAATAATGTTGCTGTTAAAGTGCATGATACGCAGAAAGAAGTGGATAATTAAAAGCCCAGAGCAATTAGTCTGTTTTATTTTCATTATTATTATCATTATCATTGAAAGAGGTTTATCTGTTTTTCACGATGGACCATTTGCAACTTCTTCTGTTCTATTAATTCTAATTGATGCTGCCTCTGCCTCTGTGTGTGCGTGTATGTGTGTGTACGCATTTTTCTCAGTATATGCACTTAAGCCTCCTCGAGGCGTGTTGGATAGAAGCCTCTGTTGAAATGCTTATGAGAGTGTGTCAGGAAGTGGGGAGGTAGGCAAGTGTGTATTTGGACAGGATGTGTACCATTATCTGTCATTACGAGCAAATCATCACCGCCATCAACGGCAGCAGCAGCACAAAAACGATCCTCCAATGCAATGGTATGGAGACAGTTTAGCTGATGGAGAATCTGAATTAAAGTGTGCATAATACCAGGATGAATGACTGCGAAGTAACAAAACAGACGTATCATCGCTATTGACATTTTGTTATGTATTCTGGAGGATTAAAAACTGTTTAAACTGAACTAGAGCTCCATGAAAACTCACTGAAACCCCTCTGAAGTTTCGTCTTTTTTAAAGAATTGAAATGCCAAAGATGCTTTAACAACCTTACAAATGTTACAAATCACAACAATGAATGAGAATAAATAATCAAATTCAAAACTTCCACATGAGTCCTGAGAGGAAAATGCTGTTTTTATGGCAACTGAATGTATCACCCAGGTGTATGTCTTTAATCTACCTGTCACTCCATGATGTGAGACATGATATAAATTGTCCCCCTCTTTCTTTCTCTGTCCTTTAAAATAAATGAATAAATAACATCCCATCCAAGCGTGCAGGCTGCAAACGGCAGTCATGACTCCATATCGATGTGTGGCTGTTATGAGCCATAATATCAATACAGCTACTGCCCATGAGTGTGTGGAATCGGCTTGGAGCTATTTTAAGGGTTTCAGACTTGGACAGGCGACAGGGGAAATATATGGCGGCACAGTCGGCTGATTTACAAAGGGAGGCGAGGCTCTGCAGCCCGGTCCGCTTCTTTTATCGCTTTGGGCAACGGGAAGAGGAAACAAGTTTACAGCTCGGTGGGCTATAAAAGAAAACGACTATGTTCATATTTAAAGCAACACTTGATTAAGCGACTGGGACGCATAATAATCCAATAAAACTTGTTTTTTCTTTATTTCTCGGTGCGTTTTTTCTCCCCATTTTTTGGGAGGGAGATTTAAGTAAAGAGTTGAAACTGAGCTGTAATAAGAGGGTGAGATACTCAGGAGTTTAAGTTACACAACAGTCACCTTTTTTTTTTTTTTTTTTGGACTCACTGTCACGTTAGGATAACAGTGTTTGGATCACTGTGGCGCACATCACGCTCTTCTCTGCTAAATTTCTAAGCGCACAGTTGCTGTTTTCACTTTGATCCGGTCGAAATCATCGATCACTTCCCTGACCTGAGTGATTATTCTGACATGATCGGCGGTAAATGCTTTGCTGTCATGCTCCGAGACTAACTCAACAGGGCAAAATGAACATCAAGCTGCCCCTCTCCAAAAAAAAAAAAAAAAAAAACTCTGCATCCTCTCACCACAGGGCTTTGCGGTGTTCAGTACCCGCAGCCTATATACATGCTCCACAGCACCAAACCCCAGGCATGGTCTCTGGGTAAACACATGCAGCCACAATAATAAGACTCACTGTTCTTAGAGCTCCTCTAAACTTTGATCCGGTCCTCTAATGCTGCGTAGTCGCGGCTGTTTACCAGTATTATAACGCTTAACTTGGACAATGGGTTCACATCTAGATGCAGCACAAACAGAGGCTGCAACTCTGCCTTCATGATAGAGACTCTCACCGGAGCAGTTCCAGCCGGTCGGCGTCTGGCAGTCGCTGAGGGAGGAAGGGAAGGCGCGCAGCTGCTCCACAGGTAAAGTGGCGAGAAATGAGACGAGGGTGATCCTGAGCCAGCCTCCTGCCGTCCCGCTCCACTGGCGCAGCCGTCGGGGCTCTTCGAGCGGTGCCTGCGCCGTCACAGAGAGACCCATATCTCACTGGTCCCGACAGCACAGGCGAGGTGGGAAAGAGACGCAGACGCGCACCGACAACTCCAATCCCGGCAGGTTCAGCGGGGCGCTTAGAGACCGACGGCAGACCATTTTCCGAGCGAGACCGTGCGCCCCATGTAGCTGTGTAACCCCCCGATGTAGACTGACCAAATGGGTTCCGCCCGATCCAGGGGAGGCTGCTGCAATAAGAGGAGGACTGGGGGTGAGGGGGGGTTGGTGGTGGTGGTTGGTGGTGGTGGTGGGGGCGGCCAAGGGTTGTTGGTGAGCGATGGAGAAGGTTGTGTGGGATGGAGTCGGTTGGAAAAGTTAAGCCTAGGCAGGCAAGAAGACTTGCGAGGAAAAAAAGGGGGTGGAGAGGATGCTCAAGGATGAGGAGAGGGGAGGAAAGATGGGGAAAGAAAACAAAAAAGAGGGGAGGTGATATAAAAAAGGAGGTAATCAAACTGTGAGGAGGATGTTAGGCTAGAGTATCCCACGGACAGGGCTCGGAGACGACGGCTGTTGTGTAATAGTATCCACGGGTGAAACGAGCAGCTCCGCCAGCACGAGCGGAGCGGTCCTCCCGTTTACTTTGTATGTGGGGTGCGTTCAGAGCCGCGGCGAGTTGGTGTTTGACTCTCTCTCTCTCTCTCTCTCTCTCTCTCTCTCTCTCTCTTTCTCACCAGCAGCTGGTTCCACCTTGGTTATGATCACGTGGAGTATGATGCGAAGAGGGAGGTGGGTGCTCCTCCTTCATAATTGGAATATCTTACTGGTGGAGTATGAAAGAGATAAAAAAAAAAAAGAAAAGAAAAAAGAAAGGGGAATGAAGGGAAGAAAGCAAAGAAGACTCCAGGACTATAGTCCTATCAGCTGGCGATACCTCTACCGCGGATAGGCAGTATAGAGGAGTACACAGTGCCTTTATAATTGGCCAGGAGCATTTAAAAAGTCTGCAGGAATCGATTCGTCTAGCCTGGCCTGGGATAATTGCTCCGCTCTGAAACGGCACTGACGCTATTCCTGGGTCTCTCTGCCTGCAGGCAATCCAAAGAGAGAGACCTCAATATTATTCATAGGCCTATAGTTTTGGGGCGTAACTTACTTCTTGTCACATGAGGCTATAACTGACATGCTCTCGGCCATGGGAGCCTTAAAAATGTGTGCGGCATAAAGAGGTCAAGTTCAGCATCAGGTTGAGAACACTCGCCCTCATTGAACCAAAGGAAATTAGAAGCCATGCGCAGGGAAAAGCCCTCATATAGAGGAAACAAAGGGTTTGCTGTTAAGGCCCATTACAACTATAAAGACACTTGACCTCATGATATTAAGGAAGCAAAGCTGCTGTTGCCTGTGAACAAATAAAGCTTTTGTTGCTCATCACTTGCAGATGTCCACCGTTTTGTCTCAGCTAATGGCGCTGCAGAAAACAGCAGTTAGTTCGACACACACCTGCATGTTAGAGGTCTTCTGTGTTGTCACAATGAAGACAAAAATGTGTATTTTTTTTCAGACTTAAAGGTCCAATGTGTAGGATTTAGTGCCACCTAGTGGTGAAGTTCCAGATGTCAACCAAATGAATATTCTTTTACACCTCACCCCCTCCTACCAAGCATGTCATAAAAAACTGTGGTTGGCAAATTCACGTAAAAAAAACAAAAGCCCATTTCTAGATCAGAGTTTGGTTTGTCTGTTCTGGGCTACTGTACAACAATGGTGGTTCAACATGGCGGACTCCATGAAAGAGGACTCGCTGTCACTGTAGATATAAAAGGCTCATTTTAAGACAACATGTCACATTCTTATTTTCAGGTGATTACAACATTCATTAGTATGTTTTAATTAGTGTATATTCTATTCCTGACAATAAATACGTCTAAAAATTACACACTGGACCATTAAGCAGAAGAAAATTATTATTCAATCTTTTATTCTTGCAGTTCTACAAAGGTTTTAAATCCTCATTGTTTCAGTTTAACGTCCCGTATATATATTTACTGCATGAGTGAGAGAATGTGGACTTTCTTTGACTTCAGCAGGCAGCCATTTCCAGCAAAACTGCTCCAATAAATCCATTTGTACTCTAAGTACTTCAGCACCAAACAGCAGGCACACAAAGTGACATGGTGGCAGCTAAATACAGTCAAGCATCTTGAAACAAAAAACATATTTTGTTGTTTGGGGGGGGGGTCTAAAGACACCAGATAAATGCTAGTGGTGCTTTGTGCCTGTTTTGTTTTTTGGCCACATGGGGGCAGCGAAAACAAACTGTAAACATAACAATGACACATTATCCTCTGTTATTTTGATATTGCAAACTCATTAGCAGACAGTGGATTATTTATGCATCCAGCAGATACGGATCAACGTTCATTGGAGTCATGTTTCAGGATACCTGATGAACGCAAGTCTCCAACAACTCCTGTGGGAAATATCTAGGTCTAGGTGAGAGCAGTATAATTCAAACAAAACAAAACAGCAAAGTTACAGGTGGTAAAACAAAAAGGAGTTAAACAATGCCAAAGTGCTTCGTGGAGCTGAGATGAGCTACACAGTTGGAAGATAATTCTGTCACTACAAGCTTTTATCTTGATGTATTTCAGTGACCAAAAAATTATTAACGTAGCTTCATATTTTGGGTCAGTTCATCATGACACATTATTTTTATAAGCAGATGTTTTTCTCAGGATAATACATAATGTATTCCTTTCATCCAACAGGTTTACACCATAGATTGTGTTTATACTGTGTGCATGATCTATGTGTAATTAGACAATTAATTGTATATAAGTTTAATTAAGACAATACAAGCATAAATGAAATTAAAGATTCATTATTAACCTTGGAAATAGTAGTTTAATCTCAGTAAAGTTGAAGCCCGAGGTGGATTTGTTTAGAAACTTTTGCAAATTTCATGGCCTTCATCAGCAGAAAAAGTCTGCTGAGTCGTCAAGGAGGGAGTTCAGTTCTTGTTGCGTGACTTGAGTATTGTCATGTGATAAAACATAGATGCACATGTGAGGAGAAGATGTTGCTGAATGCTAAGAAAAGTTCCAACAATTTAATCGGACCTTGTGCTTTCTTCTTTAATCAGGACAAAAATATAAATTTAGTGGGTACAAATAATGGTGGGTTAGCTGCAGCCCAGATGTTGGAGCAGGCTGGCTATTAATCAAAGAGATGGCGGTTTAATCAACAACTTCTCCTGTACACTCGCTGAAGTGTCCTTGCTGTAAGCTGGACGCTAAATTGCTTTCGACGTGCATGTACATGGCAGTAAAATGTAATTTGGTTGTAATTTTGCTCAAATGTAATGGTTAAAATGAAGGTCTGCAAATGTGTCAAGCAAAATCAGAGCAAGGACAGCAACAAAAATTTACTGAATATGTAAAGCATGAGGCGAAAACTGTGACAAGTAGAAAGAAAATAGTGGTGGGACAACCCAAGGCTGCTTTTGTACTAGTGCTAATTTGGAATTCAAAGCATAGCGTCTCTTTTTGCTTCCAGCAGTCTTCATTTGTCCACTGAAGCATTTGTGCATACTGTACAGTTGCTCCTTTCTAGGCAACCTTGTATAATCTGGTGTGTGAAATTGAAACACGACTAAAATATGACTCGTTTACTGTAATGGTGTTCTCTATAGGCAATAAAGAGCCCGTCACAAGAAGTGTGTGTTTTTCTTCAATTGCACAGCTGTGGAGAGGCATCTTTGGTCCATGCTTTAGTCCATCAGTTACACCTGTGGCACAGTTGCCACACTTTCTTCCACTACGGGTCCATCTATTTCTTGGCATAAAGAGAAGTGAAGCAACTTGCCAGCTTTCTGCCAGCAATCTCCAACCAGGCCAGACTGCTAATTTTGGACCGGTTTTATTGGTGGGCAGCTTCAACCATTTTGGCTGATGTAACACAATGCAAAACAAATTTTTCAACAACTGGAGGCTGTGACACTGAAACCCAGTTGAGTAGCCCAAAATGGTTGGGCGTGGAGAAAGGTATTACATGGTCATGGGTCATAACACATGGTCATAACTCAGCTGCTTTCAATACAATTTATTAAACACAAGGCCATGTCCGTGAATGTAGGTTCCAAAGCTCCAGGGGTACCCCGTCAAAGGTTCAAAGGAGTATTTTTCATTCCCAATCAATCCTTGTTCACCATTAAAAAGCACTGGACGTTGTTTTGGTTTGCGTGCAGAGGCCAGTCACTACCACACTGATTTATAAAATGGAAAGGCTGACATAAAATAGGAGTGGGTTCACTTTTTATGGTGTTATTTTACTGGCTGGGGATGTAAACAAAGCAGCAGTTGGTGCTTAGGTGCAAGGCAAGGCTGCGAGGGTGAGTCAAAAATCCAAGAGAAATCTTTGAAGAGTCTCCAGACTGACTCAAAAGATTTGGACCACTGTGACAGCGTCTGGCCTTACTGGCTCATACCACAGACATCACCGTGGTGATGTCACACACAAAAGCACACATTTCTAGCCACAGAAAATAATAAAAGTAATACAAAAACACTCTGAATAGCAACTTATCATCTAAGATATGTCTTTTGCAATGAAATGCTTTCTGGGCTTCTGGGTAGCAGAACTGCAGTTGAACACTTGGACAAAAAAGTAACAAGTTTTTTGCCTGATTGTGCAACATTGTGGATCTTGGCAGGTATCTGATTTTTGACGAGACCATGAATTAGTCTTTCAAATGAGTCATTTATGCATTATACACTGGTATGTGTGCACGAAACTGATAGCAGCAAAAGTTAAAACAACATTTAATGTAACATCATAGCTGTATGAGGGAGTGTTGAGGAAGTAAAGACAAATGAAACGAATCTAATGTGATGGAAGAAATTCTTTATTTGTAGGAATACAATATGACGATATGCTAGCAGTTGGCAAAGCTAACACTTTGGGTGCACTTCCACAACTCAATAGCCACAGCAGCATGTAAGTTCCTCCTGATACAAAGGCTTTATTGTAAGATAATCAGTTACTAATTTGTCATCAAAATGAAATAATAACAAAGCTTTAACACTTCTGGGTAACACATAAGTGGTGCATAACTTTTGAAGTGTGTCATTGCGAGTTAACACATGCCATCTTTCCATAAAAGCACCACTTTTATTACTTTCACTCCAATGATTAGCACATTCTGGCTGCTATACTATGATTAGGTGTGTGATGCACTGAAGTCATTTAAAACTTACAGTATAAGCATGCCAAGATAAACAGAGAAGACATTTTTATGGTCATGCAGACAAATACAGTAGCTTGGTTTGAGAATTACTAGGGTCCTGTAATTATGTAAATCACCTGAGAAAATTATCTATGCCACAGTCACGCCCTCGAAACAGCTGATGTAACTTGCTGCTGATCAAACAAAGCCAGTTTCAGGTTGGCTTTTGTTAGAAGTGCATTCTTAACTTGCGACAGACATGTACCAACCTAGCTATAGCGATGATAAATGAGTTAATAACAACATTGGTGACAGCAATGGCGTCAGCCTCTGGCTAATGTAGCAGTTTTGTCCCATCAGCATTGGAGATGTCTTGATTGAAGTAGTTCTGAGAATGCGTTTTAGGTCGAGATGATACAGTGTGTGTGTGGCAAACCAGTCACTGGTAAATTATCAACTGAACCAAGGTTAGTGGTGTCCCACTTGTCAGAATCTAAACCATCCGTCTTCCTTAGGCTACCTTTGCAGACAGTTTTCTCATGTTTTCTGATAGAGAAACAAAGCACACCTTCAGTGATGAATACTTCTGTTCTCAACCAGGCTAACTTAGGATCGACAAATCAGATCAGACCTCTAAAAACACACTAGTATCAGAAATAGGACATTCCCAGTTGAGTCATGCACAGTGATCAATCCATCCATGTCCTGGCCCTCATGCTTGTCCTTGCAGGCAACAACAGAACATTTTGTGTATCTGGTCTTTCCACTTCTAGGAGTAGTCAATCTTAAACCTAGACTGTTGTTCTCTGCTATTCTACACAAAAGTGTAGTGTGTAAAGGTCAGTACAGAACAGATTGGTACAGCTGAGGTACCTTTTGATTCGTACTGAAGAAGACTGTGGGTGTTGGCTGCAGAATTTACAAGTAGCTCAAGATTTGAACCGACTGGAACATAATACACTTTGCACTGAGGCTAAACAGTAATATCCTCTCCTGTTTGGGACTTATTTATCTCCACATTAGTCTGACTGAATACCTGGTCTGGTATCAGTGACGCCCATGCAGGCGTTGTGAGGAGGAGGTTGGCCTAAACACAGCCTAGCCCCAGGCTAAAGGCTAATTACATTTCTGACTTGCTGAAATGTACACCATCTCCTGAGAGAGTATTCTGGAATAACACTCAACCCTGTATCAGATATCCGATGATTGATTTTTACCTCATAATTACTCTAATGTATTAATAAATCATCCATTTCTTTTGTAAATCTAGGGACTGACAATGTCATGGGAAACATTTGGTGGTGTATATTACCCATGCCAAAAGTTGAAAGGTTAGAGTGCATATAGAAGCATATGGTTTAGAAGTGCGTGCAATTCCTGAGATGCATTAACACAACATGATATGTAGCGCTGGTGTTCTTTTTTTAAAATTCATGCAGATGTGTGTGCACATGTGTGGTTGGATGGTGAGTCGAGTGCTTGCGAAACCATCTTAAAACGTTTCACTCATCACACACTGATTAGAGTCATGACTGTGATGTGTGAGTTTCTCTGCTGCAGTACTTAGAAACTATTACTCCAAGTATTTGAGAAGAGATGACACTTCAATGCACAGACCTCCTGTTACAGCCACTGTCCTATTTTTCACTATTATTATCATTATAGTCATATTTAGCCACCAAGAACAGTCAATTATTATTATTGTTTGTATTGGGATTTACAGAAACTATCTGTGTGTGTGTTTTAAATGTACAAAGCTTATGCTAGTACAATTAGCATAACAGAAAGTCATGGTTGTGACTACCCTGTCCTGTAAATACTAATTTGTTCTCCAGATTATATTTTGAAGGGAACATAATTGCTGCCTGGATCATGTTCTCTGACAGCTTTTAAGCACTTTTTAAGTACCACACAAGTCATAAGGAGTTTTTTTACAAAAGGAAGAAACCTGAGACTTGAGATGAGAGATCTTTTAGGTTGTTGATACGAATTAAACATGGAGTGTCTTGTGCTTCAAGTCACTCTAAACTTTTTCTGTATGTAGATGAATCAAGACCACAATCTTTTCCTAATTTCTAATCTGAGATTAATTGCTACAAGGGATGCTGCATTATACCAGTATTTTTAGAAAATAAAATATTAAACATGTATACAGGTATGATAATATCATGTAATGGATTCAGTGCATCTTAAATTATTTCAGTTTCTTTCTGCTATTGCTTTGTGGTTCACAAATTATTCCTTTGTACACTTATGTACAGTTAAGAACTTTCTCTTTTTACCAGATTCCACAAAACAGACAAAACACACAATATAAGTTAAAGATTAATTTGACTCATAGCATATTCTTAAAATTCCTTTTAATAGATATTGCAATCATATTGTTTTTATACTGCTGAATTCTTTTGCCCATGATAATCGTGAGTTGATATTGTAACAGTCCGAGTAGCTACAAATGGACATTGTATTGCAAGAGTGGGCTTTGTAGGTAATACACATTTTGCAACTTTGGAGATACATTAATTATAGATTAATAAATTAAATTTGTAATCCAGGTGGCATTATGTCTCTTTCAAAGCATATTTACCGTTGTAAATTTCTATTATGCTTTATAGCAGACATTAGGCTGAGTGCACAATGTTTCTATCCTTGAATCAGTAAACAGTGCCCTTGAATTAATAGCTAATCCCCTCAACTGACTTAATTAATTCCCTCAATTCAATAGCATATTCACGTTACCCTGTACTCTTAGCCCTTTCATTACTTACTGAACTGTCAAGAATTAATATACTGTAGTTAAATCATCAGTGTCAATATGAAAACAATGAACTAGTGAAAAGAGTCACTTGTAGTGATGAAGCTTGAGAATTATCACCTAGATCTGCAGCTCTCCTGAAGTTTCAAGTTTTTTGTTTTTGTTTTACCTGTCCAGCAGTTTCACTGTGCAGCAGGCAGCTGTTTCCAGTGAAAAAGCTCATAGAAACCCACTGTACAGTATCTGCTCAGCAACAGCAGTCAGACAGAGTTATAGTTGGTGAACATAGTGGAGCATGTGGCAGTGAGTTCGACACAGATATTTCCCTCAAGAGTTGGTACAGACCAAAAACAGAGCTAAAAGAGAGTGAATATTGGACTTATCAGGTGGTATAAAAATACGAATCAAACAAATCACAATGTTGCAGTTCTGCATGTGTCAATAAGCAACTGTTTGCTAACAAGTGTGCAATATGGAGAAATAAACACAGACAGGATAGTGCAGAGGGGTTTATTTTGCCATAACGACCAGCTCACTGTACATTATCCCGCTTATTACACAGCTACTTACTAATAAATCAATAACTTGACACAAAATATCATATAATAGCACAATAAAATCCATTGCCTTCCCAACATTAGCCTAGTTTGCTTTATAAATCACATTAAACTGAACTGGACTGTCTTCTTGTCGTCTCTCTACGTTATCTTCTTGTTTGGTTTTTGCAGGTGACACACCTGTCAAAACAGTTTTTACAACTGGTAACACCATTACTATTATCACCGCTAACTTAGTGTGTAGGGATAGATAATTAGAGGTGCTCACCAGATCTGCTGCTGTTGTCTGGATTGGGAGGATAGGATCTTACTCCACTTTTCCTTTTCTTTAATGGTTGGAGCCCAGTAACTCTGCAGGCTGCCCCCTTACATCTGTGCACTGCCACAGACATCATCTCCCCACCATTGTGTGAGAGCAGTTGGACAACTGTGCTCCTCAAGTGGTGATTGTTGTATCTCCTTGAAAACCTGGCTGCTCTGCTGATTTGGGGTAACATTTGCCCCATTTTCTCACGAGAGTACCACACTGCCTGTCTGCTTAGTAGCTTGGTCTTGGCTTGGTGGGTGAAGTCAGGAGGACTCAGTGAAAATGGACCTTGTGTAATTTTCTTTACATGGATCTTTAGTGTCTTTGTGCTTCTTGGTTTCAGCGCAGTGAATGAGAGAAATGCACTTGTAACCATCATCCTGTTTCAAAATAAAGTCTCCCGTCATGTCTCGATTGCCCTTTCTTGCTTATTTTTCCAGTTGCAGCTGAATGTCGAACCCACATTTTTTGGACCGGTTTGTTCATTGTGTCTAGAAATCTGTAGCTGACATGCGAGGGTGGTGTTGGCTGACATCTTTTCTGTTTTTGCAGAGTTTTCTAATTACAAATGTGAGCACAATTTATAGATAAACTTTGGTAAGTGTCAACATATCCCAACACTAATTGCTTTGAAACTGGCATTCAAGAAGGTTTTTACCGGTGGCATTTGTGGTGGTCAAAGTTGCTTTGTTAGCACTTTCTTTTCGATGCACCACCGTCTGCTCAGTTGTAAAGTGTTCAGATGTGTTCACAACTGTCCCCAAGCTATCAAAATATCTCAAGTCTAAACTTAGATTTTAAATGAGAAATGTGGATATACCTCAAGTTGTAGCTAAGGCATATGCCCTCAGTAGAAATGAAAGATGGCCACCAGAGTAGGGCATTATTAACAGATAACTGATAATTCAAAATGAATTACAAAGAAAATACAAAGGCTACATTTCAGGAAACAATCAAAGGATTTCCCTGATAATATTGCTATGCAATGCTCTATACATTGGCCAGCCATAATATTATGACCACCTGTCTATTATTTTGGCAAAACAGCCCTGATTCGTCATATTGGGTCATCTGTGATATCTGGCACCAAGGCGTAAGCAGTAGATACTTTGAGTCCTGTAAGTTACCTCCATGGATCCAACTTATTTGTCCAACACATCCCACAGATGCTTGATTGGAATGAGATTTTGTGAGATGTGGTACATTGTAAGCATGACTACTAATAACGTGCTATAGCATTTGAACTTAGTTGTTCCGTCAGCAAAAAACAAAAGAACCTCAGCATGCCTATGATACCTTATTTTTCACAAGTATCATCTGTACATACAAAAACAGGAAAGAGTGCATCCATCCTTGACATAAAGCCATTCAGTCCATGAAATATCCATCATAAATATCCCAGTGTGCTTTCAGTTGGATGGATGCTTGAAGGAATGAATGAGGAAGTAGCTTTATCCTCTTTCCCACTCATGGGAACTAATAGAGTTAGCCTGAGGGTAATAGCCTGCGGTAGAGAAGAAAGGCAGCTGCAGCGCAGTAGTTACAGTCAAGCCATACTTACACCTAAAGCACCACACCGAAAGATGATCCCTTACATTTTTTGTATGGATGGCACAAGTGGGAGTAAAGTGACTGGGCATGTGCAGCACCATAGGTAGTAATAGTGCCAGGAACAGACAGTTAAGGGCATTTTAATATTTTTATCTGAGAAAAAAAAAAGATTATTTGCTACTTCCCTTTGGGTACTTGACATCTGATAGGCCTCTGTAGTGGCTTTTTCACTTTCCTTTAGTGAATCTATCCTCTGTACTTTTACTTGACTCACTGCTTCTATTCCCCTTTTTTAAACTTTAATCTGTTCAGACACAGGCTAGTCACAAGTCCTTTAATGGGAAAGAAAAATAAGTTTTACTCATATTCCTCCCTATTACTTTGACTGATTTTGACTTGAAATTAACAAACTAAACCATGAGATGTTCACATTCTCTTCCATCTCTGGTCAGTATGTAGAATCTTGAAATGAAAAGATGTCATGACATACATTGTTTATGTGGGATAGCTTTGGATAAATAATGTTTTGAGTTTTGAGCCAAGGATAGACAGACATCTGTCAGACTCATGCATACATGTTGGTGTCAGGTGACTATTAACCTGGATTATGCTGATTTCAATCTAAAATAGTAAAATAGATTTGATTAGACCAATGTACTCTGTGGAATGTAGGGCAGCCTTGATGTAGATTGTTTGCCAACTGAGATGGACATAAACAGGAGAGTTGAGGCTTGGAACCACCCACCTGTCGGTAGAACCATTAAAAAAAATATTACTGATGCTAAATGTGTCTCATTACAGTGTTTTAGGGTTATTTTGTGAGTTAGTTTCTGTGTTTTTTCTCCTTTAAAAATGATTTTTAGATGTACATGGTTTTCACCAGCAGTGGCAGCAATGACATATTGCCTAAATATAACACTGCAAAGGTTCAGTTTGGTACTATACATATAAATGCTTTAAGTACATTACTATATGAATTTATACTTCTCCTGCCTGTGTGACTGCATGTGTAATCACACTTTACTATAATTACAATCAGATGTGCGTCTACACAACACCTGGGACATACCTTACTTGGTGTATGCATGTGTATACAGAGTAATTATGTAGGGACAGATGCAGGCAGATGTGCATGCATATAACTCAGTGCATCAGCAACTTGCTTACACAGTGTGCCACCCACACCTGCCCACAGGCAAACCTGCCACCTTTTGCTTTGAACAGTGATTTCGATGAGCAGGTGCTGGGCAGAGGGACAAAAGGCACTGAGTAGCTCATCTCTCCTGATTGCAGGCAGTCGTGCTCATCCAAGTTAGATGCTGAGGGAGGGATAAATTTGTACCATCCACCCGTCTCACTGGGTCTCTTCGCAATCTGTGTGTCACGTTCTGTTTGATTACACTGATTCCTCTGGAATAACTACCAGTAGCCACGCAAATTTAAAAGGGTTAAATTATGGTTATTCAATGCTGCAATTTAAAAATAAATAAATGAATAAAAAACATGTTTTGCCACTCATAGTGAATCCTATCCTAAAGTAAGAATTTGCACATTCAAGAAAAAGCATTTACAAAAGTTTGTATTGTCAGCACAATGCACTTCATGCACTATAAGTAATCATCACCCATTGCATAATCACCCATTGCAGAAGGGTATACAGTACATCTCTATCAACAGATATCTGCATATGAATGAACAAACCAGGACTTTGGCATCGGAAGTGTTCTCGTGTCCATTTCAAGTCTGAGTAGTATTGACCAGTCACATTTGAGCATGCTTTGATAGCATGAGAGTCCATGTGCATGCCATAGAGGTGGAACTGCCTGAAATGCAATTTCGCAGACCCATCAGCTATTGTCCGATGATTGTTTATCTTTTTATTAGCTTTTTAAAGTTATCTGCATTCATTTGCAGATATCTGTTTGTAGAGATTAGCTGAAATGTGTCTTTCTCGTCATTCTCGTGTATCAGGTTACTAATTGGACTGCAGAGGAAGTCTTAGCCCGGATATCTGTTATCCATTTTCCAGATATCTGCTGCTTAACTCACGCCCTGAAACACTGGCCGTTGCCCCCAGAGGTTAAATCGTCATTAGACAATTATAGCCAGTGGATCTTCAGATTAGTATATGATATAATCAAATTATGATTATTGATGCAATCAGTCAAAGCATCACTTTAATGTTGAAGCTGGTAAATGTGTGGCTAAATGCCTAACTGGTTATCGAAATTTGATAATACATATTAAATAATTAATAATATTTTTTCTTCTGTTATGTAGTTGAAGTATTAAGTGGCATAAAATTGAAAGTAACGTTTGAGAACCTCAAAATTGTACTTAAGTACAGTTCTTGAGTAAATGTACTCAGTTATATTCCACCGGCCCTGGGCTGAGAGACTGTGAAAAACTGTCAAAGAACAATTGTTTAATTTTTAAAATCACTGTCATTCATGCAAAGAGGCAAACAAAGGAGGCTGCAGTAAAAGTTGCAGAGGGCAAGACCTTAGAGATCTCAATATTAGCTATGACAGTGATTTTAAATATCAGTAATTCATAAATAATTATAAACTTTAACAAGAGGTCTTAGAAACTGCAGCTAAATGTAGGTGATCATTATATTAAACTACCATGACCATTTCAAATTCTGTAGAAATATAATAATAATAATAATAATAATAATAATAATAATAATATTTATTCTATTTTTTCCCAGCTGTGTTTCTATATCCACAAACATAAAGGTCCTTGTGTGTAAAATGCTTCCTGCTTATGTTAAATCACTACTGAGTTGTATCAATCATCAACAAATGAGTGACAAAGGAAAATTTCATGCATTATTACTCAAAGTGGTCTCGTGATGATAAAATATCACTGCTAATGTTGGTGTGGGCATGAAACCAGGAAGCAGAAAATGTCACTGATAGAGTTCATGACCTGTTCCTTCATTTGTTGGCTTGAGGTCTGACATGTTTAAATCATTTGCACAAATAATAAAACCATCAGAAAGAGCAAAGTGAGTAAATATAAACCGTGGGTCAGATAAAAATAATTCATCAGGGCATTACGACAGAAAAATGTCAAAATGACACACAAGTTCTAAAAGAAGCAACAAGGCGAAAAAGCCATAATGGAGATGTGTGTTTGTGTGTGTGGATGTATATGTGTTTGTGAGGAAGAGAGAGAAAGGCTGCACCTGTCTTCAGAGAGAGGCTGGAGAGGCATGATGTGTCATGTTACTGGAAATGTTTAATTTGTAATAGGGAGATTCATTAGCAAAGTGCATGTACAGTAACTGTTCCTGCAGTCAAAATCCATTCAAGTGTGAACTTCATTCAAATTTAATTCATACTGAGGTTAAATGCTCATATACATTGCAGAAGATTGGATTCATTATTTTAAATACAAATGGGATGCTGTTGCAATATGAAGACACCTTTGCCGAGCATGAATTCATATATAACTGACTCTTACGACATTTTATAACCTGTCTGTTGATCATTTTATTTTATTTTCATATCTGGGACAGCTGTGACTCAGGTGATAGAGCTGGTCGAAGAAAATATTGAACCCCAAATTGCTCCTGATGACTGTGACGTTGGTGTTTGAATGTGTATGTGTGTGTGTGTGTGTGTGTGTGTGTGTGTGTGAATGTGTGAATTTGACAAGTGTTGTAAAGAACTGCCAGATTTATTATCTTTTTTTTTATCTATGTTTGTTTGGTGCTGAACCAACGTCCTACAGTATGCCTTGAAGTATAGACAATGCAGGTAGTCCTGGCCCAGCATGCTAATAGCAGACACTGTTGATCCATGCCTTTGTTCTTCACTTACAGTTTAAACCACCCTTCAAACTATCAAGTATTATCAAGTATTGCTTTTACTACAGCCCTGTTTGGCATGCAGAGAAGATTTAAAATCTTGACAGACTTGCCATGCCCTTTAATGGTTGCCTAGTTACAGTATAATTGGACAATCAGTGTTCAGAGAAAGGTTTTAGGAGGGTCAATTACTGCAGACTAAAAAAAAAGAATCAAGCTCTTCAAATTGCACATTATTACTACTGATGAGATTTTCACATCCCTCGGAGTGAACTAAGTGTCACTAACTTGAAACAAACAAAAAAAAGCCCCCAAAATAAAGAAAGGATTAAATACTGGATTCATTGCTGGTTTTCATAACGCTGAGCTGCTGCTGTTTTCACCAACAAAATGCAAGGAATGAAAACTCAGTGGCCTATCTTTGACAAAGAAAGTCATTCTTTTGACATTTCTGGAGGCTTTGCTGCTCATTATTAAGTATTTCTTTTCACTCTCCTAACTTAGTGAATAATGTTAACCATGTAATGCTTGTAATAACCTTCATGCAGTGAGCTGAGTTTGTGTGTAAAGTTGAAAGTCTCTGTGCGTAAAAAACAACACAATAAATCCATGCCATAAAAATACAAATTGCAGCACTCTTGATTGGTATGCACAGGAAATAATGTTGTTGTTTTTTTCCCCCCATGAAGTAAGCCCTTTTGTCCTGTTCCTGCAAGAGTGAAGTGACACTAAAATTATTTGTGCTGACAGTATAATCATGTGTGCTTTCCCATGTCAGTGCTGGGGAGATAAGGTCATACAAATTGGGGATGGGTAGACCAATTATTTTAGTGGAGGCAAATGAAAATCTTCTTCCAGTTTATGAAAAACAAACAAAAAAAAAACACAGATGATTCCATATGGCGGGATATAATTATGCTGCACTGCACACATAATTAAATATATATGTATAAATGACAGATAAAAGTACTTTAGCAGTTTGCACTTGTTGACGCTGTGGTGACTGAATGATGACTAAACCTCCTCTAGTCACTGTCGCTAGAAGATATTTTTTTGGCCTTTTTGAGCTTTATTTGACAGAGACAACTTGAAGAGTGACAGGAATGTGGAGAGAGAGAGATGGGGAATGAGCCACAGGTCGGATTCGAACCCTGGGCCGTGGCAGCAAGAACCGAGCGTTTGTACATGGAGCTGATGCTCTACCAACTGAGCTAAACGACACCCCATCACCATCGCTTTTTGACTTGTTCTATTTTTCATTTGCTTATCTGCCAAGATAACCTTGTCAGTGCTTAACGCAGCCATGAAACTAAACCCTGAAAGGTCAGCGAGGACATGAGTGAACAAAAAAATCAATACTACTGGCTGTGAACACAGACGACATTTTGAGTTACAAGGGTTTTGTCACTTAGAAAATAACTTTTTGCGGCTTTGTGGATGTGAGATAACGTGATGAGAAAAGGTTATTTTGGAGTTTGGATAAGAAAAAAACAAACAAACATCTTTTTATTGCATTTTTCCAATACATTGGATTAGACTATTACTGAGATTAGAATTTGTAGAAGTTGGCCCAATGGCTACATATTATAACGCCAACAATGCTTTTGCAGTATCAGTTTCACTGCAGCATATTGTCTAATAAGGTTTGTAGGGCACACTCATTTTGAGTGACAGCAGGCAGTTATGAGAAATTAGTGCAATAGCCAATGGCAAAGGAAAGAACTATCTTGAGAAGATGTTATCTAGGCTACATTACAGACAGAAGGAGAAGGAATCTGTTGTCAAACTTGTATCTTCATTTTCAGCGTTGACCTGGTTGATTTGTTTTTGGGGAAGCTGACCCTACATCATTTTCCCAGTTATGGACGTGGAAAGAGAGACGAACACTGGTCCCCTCAGGGCTTTAAAGAAAATAAATGCAGGGTTGGGTGTGTTGTTTTTGAGTTTGCATGGCCCATAATAAGTCAGTGTCACTTAGTCAATTTGGACCAGGAGGAAGGAAAAAAGAACTGTTTACCTGTTGCACTGATGTGCTGATAAAACAGAGCAACAGGACAACAGGACATGTTGTCCGTTAAAAGTCATGTCGTAAGTCTGAGACCTTGTAATTGGGGTCTGTAAAAAATCATCTGTGTGATCTTGTTCTTTTCACACAAATGACAGTAGTGCATTTGTGAGGGAATTTTCTATCTAAGCATGCCACATATGGAGTTACACAGGGTCAAGCATATGTCTTGAGGTCACTGTTAAATCTTAGATTGTTTACGAGGACACTTAATTCTTCTCCTTGAGATACGGAGCAGCTGAATGTTTGTGTTTAGGAAAGCAGTCACCATTCTGATTAACCACGGTCAGAGGATGAGCTGTCTCGATCCATCGACGCAACAGATAGATAAGTGTAAACATATTTCCTTGTATGTAGCCTAATGGCCATTTAGGGAACATGAAGTAGTTGTGTCACTATTCCGAGGGCATTTAGACGAGCCAGAGAGGACAGCTTCTTCAGAATTGAGGTGGCATCATGTCATGACAAATGTATTGACACATCCTCCATGCTCAACTAACTCAAAACTGAATGGATCTAATATCTAACTAGAGTACTGGTAAAAAAAAAAGGTCTTCCTACCTCACTCCGGTTGTTGAGGTTCCTTGGCCTGGAGCAAATTATTCAGTGACAACACATTCAGTGCATGGAGGTTTGCTCAAAGGTCAGGCACATACTGAACATAACAATACCTTCAACCACATACAGGACCCAAGAGCCTCATGTAACTCAATGCAGGAAAGCCCTGTGGAGCCATCATACTCTTTGCAAGATTTCAGAATCAGCTTTATTGGTATAAGTATAGAATTTGACTCTGACTTTGAGAGTCTTTCTAAATGCACTTCATACAAAGGTCATCTTTGGTCCAGTTAGAATTTCATCTTGGAGATGAAATACCACAACACCCTTTTATAGAGCACGTTTGTTATCCGTTGCACTGAGTGAAGTCCATGCCTTAACTGTGAAAGAGAGCACACTGACAAACTACACAAGTTTTTGTCCCAGCCAAAGCATTCAGGGAAAGTGTCAAATCACCTCATCACTTTGTAGTCTGCTAGAAAATGTGGTGTTAGGTGACCAGCCACTTGGTTACCATGAGCCACCTTAAAGCCATTCTCCATCCGAAATGTATCCTTTACGTAAGTGTCAAATAATCTCCAAATTTAGACTTGAAATGCATCTCCAAAACTGTTTGTTGCAGGCTTCTTCATCAAAGCAGAGCTGGCTGCTGGCAGAGGCTATGGAGGCAAATGACAGAAGTGTCAGGGTATGCAAGACAGCCAGGAGAGAGAGTGGGAGTAAAAACATAATGACGTGTGCAAATTGCAGAGGCAAGTATGATCCTCTCTGTTGTCAATAGATACGTAATCTATTGATTGCTTTCATATGTGTCTGCTCAGACTGCCTCTTTTTACCAGTATCACAGCAGATGTGTAGTTTATTTTCACTGAAAGACCAGCAAATGGGAATAATGTATTGCAATGCATCATAATCTAAAGTTTATCAAAGTTTCTACAGTGAGACCATTCATATAGCAGCTGAACTTTAAATTCTTTTGAGCATCTTCAAACCTCACTTTTTCAGATGTTGCCTTAGGCGCCACCTTAGCTACGGCCCACACTGCATGAAAAAGGGCAGCATTGTGGTTGGTTACAATAAAGTTGTACACTTTAACTTCGAAGCAAGTGTGTTTGTTAGGTTACTATGTTCAAACAGCAGAAATGATTCATTCTTGGTCACATGTTACATACCAGCTTTGCCAGCCGACTGTCACACCTGCTGCTTCAAAATGCCGAAAAAGAGAACATATTAAATTAATATTAGCATCATAATACTGGCTACCTGATTTGTTGAAGTTCGATTTGAACTTTAGTTGTTTTTACGGTCCTGCTAAATTCCACCGGGGATTCCTGCGCCGCGTTAAAGGTGTGCTGTGGCCGTTCTACACAATGTTTATAACCCCACCATTCTCTGCCGAGAATATGCAGCTGTTCTATTTTTGACGTACGCTGACAAGTCAGACACAGAAAAGGCATAGAGAATCGGATTGATTCACAAAATAAAAACACAACCTGTGTAAACTTCTAAACGTAAAAACAGCCAAGGGGGAAACAATCTAACTAAAGCATATTTACATATTTAGAAGCGTGATGAACTGAGAAAAAATGATCAAATCTGAGCTAAGTTAAAGTCTGGTGGGCTCCACTTCTGTTTGAAGTCACGTGGAGAAAAAAAACAAAATAGTGTGAGACATGTGGGGTGGGGTCCAGCAACTTGTGTTGAAATAGCTCAAAACTTATTTTTATGATCTCACTTTTTATTAAGCCTGACTTTAAATTTTACATCATTGTTTTTTTCTCATATTTATTGTATGGTTTTTATATCTCAAGATTGTTTTTACCGTTACAAACTTTTATTTTTCTTTTTAAAATCTCTTTGTTTTTTCTCTGTTTTATCACTCTCATTTTAATACCTGTCATTGATTTGTTTCCACTGAGAAGTGCTTTGAGCTTTATTCTAGAGTTTGAAAATACACTTTTTTTTTGGGCAAAAACAAAATGATGTTTTAGAGCGTTAATTAATTGTATTGGTGTTCTGGTATTTAACGTCCCACCGCCATTCATGTTGACAAGGAAACCTGAATCTGTTTAATTTATGCTGTCATTAGTATACAGGTACTAATGCTGACCTATTTTTGCTTCTCAACAGCTGAGAAAATGCAATCCAAAGCTGTATGCTGACACCTGATCCATTTACCAAGATCTTCACACTGCATGGATCCTTCAGGAGACCACTTATCTCTGCACTAGAGGCCACTGCAAGAACATAGCAAGAGGAAAAATTGCATAATAAAAAGAAATAAGCTCATCTACTTGGTGCTTAAGCAGAGGTCTGAATTGCAGCTATTACACGTCTGAATTGCATCATTATATAGCAATAAGTAAAAGCTTCACAATCCTTCTACGAACCTCTTGGCCATTTAAAACGCTTCAGGTAGTGCCCTTGTTAAAGCCAGCTTGCTTTAAATGTTCCGGTGCAGGTCAATTGAAGAAATTCAATTGCTGCCCCAGAGGGCAGAGAGGCTACATCATACTTTCAGGCTTAAAGTAATTAATGTTGCAGTTGGCTCAGTAACTGAAATCCTTCTTAAATCTTCTCATCTGTGAGGGATGGATCGTGCAGACCTTGGGGCCTCCTGCAGCAATGAAGCAGCCACAGACTGTTGTTCATGTCATTAGCTTGAACAGCCCACTAGGCTAATTGGTTAGGCAGAGTTCATTTGGCTTCCTCTCTGATTTGGCTAGCCACTGGGGGAAGGAGGAGTGAGTAATTAGAAACTTGAATTAAATGCAGTTTGCGCAAATGGCTCGAAGGAGGCCGATGGCATACAATGTGACCGTACGTTGGCTTAATGTGTGGTGAAGCTGTCTAAAAACCAAATGGTCACAAGAGTAATGATCGAGGGGAAAGCAAAGATATTTTCTACAGTAGTCAGTCAACCTGAACATTTTTCTTTTTTTCCGCTGAACGAATGAAACTTCAAGAAAATGTCTGAAATACACTTATTTGCTCTCTTACAGAGAGTTCACCTGTCTGTACTCTAAGTCTGAAGCTAAAGAATCAATTAAAAGAATGGAAATAGTATCCGAGCCGTTGTAAAGCTCAGAGTGTGGTGGCTTTGGCCACTGCCATGTTGGTAGTCCTGCCTCTGCCACTTCCCAGCTAATCTAAGAAAATGGGCAAATCGTCGGTGGACCTGAAGCAGACTGAATGAAGCCTGGGGGCTTAAACAAGCCACCTGCAATGGCACTAATCTGTCAATCAAAGTGCCCATGTTAATTGCGCATAACTTTCAGCCTTAATATAATTTGAACCGGTGAGTTAAATAGAAATCCAGACCCAGTACAGTTTCATCGACAGGGAAATAAGCAATAGGCTGTAAACATTTTGGACATTTTAATATGGGGACTTATTGAGACTGACTTGTTCAACTTCAGTTTTGGCACTTCTACATTGTTTTCACTTTACAGACACAAAAGTTGCCGCTTGGTAAAATACCTAACATCGCCACTAAAAATCCTAATAAACAACAGAGCCAGGCTAGCCCTTTGCAACAAAGCAAATAAGTATATTTTCCAAAATGCTGATTATTACTTTAACTGAAAGGAATGGAAATTTACTCTGACTCTTTCTCTTTGACAGGTAAGTACATTTTATCTTTGCAGGAAATGATTTTCAGTAGCTTGAATGAGAGGAAGAGATTGAATGTGTGGCTGTCAAACTGAACATAAATGCACATGAGGTCAAGGGCTATTTGTTAATTCAAAGCAATGCAGATCATAGCAGTAAAGTAGCTAAAGCTACATACGAGAGAGGTGAGGCAATAAGTATGAAATGTTATTATATCCATGGCTTCAATCCACTTTTATTTGTCGTTACAATGCAAAGTGCTGTGCTCAATGTTAGTGAGGCTGTAATAGGTGCATAAAAGATCAGCAGAATGTCTTTCCAACTCACCAAGCTTTCTTTCAATAAAGCGATCAAAGGTACAAAGCAATTGTCCAGCTACTGAAATGGAGCTCACCAGTCTCATATTACTCCATCAACAGCCTCAGCAGTAAAATATTTATAACAGTGTGGAGAAAGAGGATTTTCCTTCATTTTGCATTTTCATCCAACAGACAACCTCCAACCATCTACCAGGCAAGACATACCCAATTCTATTCAATGTCGGAAATTGATACTTTACTCAAACTACACTTTTTTGTGTGTGTGTGTGAAGAGGCTCTGCATTGCCTGCTCACCTAGACCATGCCCTGCAGAGATAGATGTTAATATTCTATTAGCACTTTTAGGATCCTTGCCATTGCATGTCTTTTCACCAAATTGCATGCTGTCAGTTGCTCCTAAAAATAAAGATGCAAATCAGTGGACAGAAATTTGACACTAGATCATCTCTCAGAGGAAGCTGAACACTTTGAGGCTGGCTCTGTGGGAGAGTGGAGCTGGTTATGCCCCTGCAGCCCTTCCACTGTAATCTGACATATGCAGTGCTTTGCACTATTGCAAGCTTTGAGGCACTGATCAAAGGGATGAGCTCTAACAGGGCCAGGAAACAAAAACAGAAACAAATGATTTTGTTCCAACCCCAGTCTGATGTTTACCTCTTGCTCATCATGGCCTCTCCGCCTACTGACTTCACCCAGCAATCTCCTTATCTTGTTTTCTGCACTTCCCCCCACTTGTTCCTCCGTGTGTTTGTCAGGATAAATCATGACTGACTGATACAACGGCATGACCCACATTGTTGACTAATTTGAGTACATATTAGTCTTTGATAAATATTGACCATTGTAGGAGCAACATGTGATATTTTAAATTGAGCAGAAAAAAAACATTAAAGACATTCATGATATAAAGAAAATTATAACACTACCTCAAGGGGAACTATTAATGCAACAAAGATACTCCTCTAGAAGTATCCTACACTGATGTCACTTATACACACTTAGACATATATTACGTAATATATACTTACGTATTATTAGCAAAATATATGTATAAGTATTATTTAGTTCCTGTTCTAAGTTCAGAATACAGGTAGTTACCCATTCATTAAATTATGCTGATTCTCTCACTAAAACTGAGGAAAATAATCTACAAAATAAAACATCACAAAAAAATCTCTAATCTTTGAATATATGGAGTGAACCTTGAATATATTGAACGAAGTCTGAATATATTGAATGAAACCTTGAATATATTGAATGAAGTCTGAATATATTGAATGAAACCTTGATTATATTGAACGAAGTCTAAATATTTTGAATGAAACCTTGAATATATCGAATGAAAGTTTGAATATATGGAGTGAACCTTGAATATATTGAATAAAACTTTGAATATATGGAGTGAACCTTGAATATATTGAAGGAAGTCTGAATATATTGAATGAAACCTTGAATATATTGAATGAAACTTGCTATAGCTAAAAGTGAGTGACAACGAGTCAATCCGCTCACAATTTCGTTGCAGCAATATTAAACTATGACATCATTAACACTGCGTGTACGGGCCAAAATCTGCCGATACCAATACCTGATCAATACCGTTTTCCTGACAAGGAAGGGTTTGGGTTGCACTGGCTAATATCGGTTAATATTTGCCTCTTCATGACAGGTTCAGAAGTTACGATTTACATCCCCACCTCCCCTGCTCCCTCAAATGGACCCGCTAGGTTTATGTGAAACCGAAACAGGGATAGACTCATATACAGTCTATAGATAAACTTCATACTGTATGTTGCACGCATATTAATTACAATAAATTATGGACGACAGAGGTTCTAAAAAGAGGAAAGGAGGAGCAGAGAAAATCAGTTAAGATGCGGAAAAGGGAACAGGCGGGGAGTCGAACCTGCACCTCCCCAGTGAGTCTTTGCATATGGAGCGGTTGTTTAAGCTACCAAGCTAAACATGTGCAAGTTGTAGTTTATCCTATAACAGTGTATCATACTGTATGTTTTCTGCTCAACATTTTAATCTACAAAGCCAAGTAAACATACTTAGTGACATTCGACCGACTCCATTTGTGTGAGAGAAGTCCTCACAAACATAATTTACAATAAGTTCAGAATAATGGCGTATATATGATTTTCATTATTAAATTTTACAAAATTCAATTCTAACTAGCTTCTTCACCCCATTCATGTTGTTTGTGCTGTTCATACAGGTTTGCGGAACAGGACATTTTATCGCACTCAGGACTAAGTATTCAGCTGTCAGTGTAAAGAGACTCTCTGTACCCCTGGGAGGTTCATCCATCGGTGCTGAGTGTAACTGTGGGTGCAATGGATAATTCCTAAGCAGCTTGTGCTGTCTGTACAGGGCAGACACTATAGACTGACAAAGTGAATACTTGAAGGAACACTCTGTTCTCACTCAAGGACTTTGAAGATATTAAATCTGTGTTCTCTGCTGAGTACAGCTGCTCATCTGCGTGATATACTGCTGTTCATTGTGGCTTTGGATCCAGACGAATATGTACGTTGTGGTATTTTTATTTTTCACTGAGTGTTAGACAGAAGGGCTAATGTGTGCATAGACTAAAGGTCAAATCGTACTTTCACTGTTTGCCAGGCTGTCCAGTTCCGTGCCAGTATATCAGAGCCTTGGGGCAGGTGAAGGTGAGAGCTGTTGCCCAAAGAGGCAACACAGTGCTAGGATGCATTGACCGTGGTAAAGAGGTGTTAGAAGAGATGCTCTGCTCAGCGGGGCCTGGAGAAACAGACATAGACTTGTTAAGTTGCCTCAGAGGCCATTGAGACCACTAAAAGGGACCCCTGAGCACTGGTTTAACAGGGGGGGTTGCTCAGGAGGGTGGTCCAGTG
>NC_040011.1:7119330-7155374 GCF_000972845.2 Larimichthys crocea | reverse complement strand
TTATTATCTTTTTTTTTTCTAGTTGTTTGTGGTGCTGAACCAACGTCCATGCCTTGAAGTATAGACAATGCAGGTAGTCCTGGCCAGCATGCTAAGGCAGACACTGTTGATCCATGCCTTTGTTCTTCACTTACAGTTTAAAACAACCCTTCAAACTATCAAGTATTATCAAGTATTGCTTTTACTACAGCCCGTTTGGCATGCAGAGAGAGTTAAAATCTTGACAGACTTGCCATGCCCTTTAATGGTGCCTAGTTACAGTATAATTTGACAATCAGTGTTCAGAGAAAGGTTTTAGGAGGGTCAATTACTGCAGACTAAAAAAAGAATAAAGCTCTTCAAATTGCACATTATTACTACTGATGAGATTTTTCACATCCCTCGAGTGAACTAAGTGTCACTAACTTGAAACAAACAAAAAAAGCCCCAAAATAAGAAAGGATTAATACTGGATTCATTGCTGGTTTTCATAACGCTGAGCTGCTGCTGTTTTCACCAACAAAATGCAAGGAATGAAAACTCAGTGGCCTACTTTGACAAGAAAAGTCATTCTTTTGACACTTTCTGGAGGCTTTGCTGCTCATTATTAAGTATTTCTTTTTCACTCTCCTAACTTAGTGAATAATGTTACCTGTATTCTTGTAATAACCTTCATGCAGTGAGCTGAGTTTTGTGTGTAAAGTGAAAGTCTCTGTGCGTGAAAACAGCACAATAAATCCATGCCATGAAAATACAAATTGCAGCACTCTTGATGGTATGTACAGGAAATAATGTTGTTGTTTTTCCCCCCCATGAAGTAAGCCCTTTGTCCTGTTCTGCAAGAGTGAAGTGACACTAAATTATTTGTGCGGACAGTATAATCATGTTGTGCTTTCCCATGTCAGTGCTGGGGAGATAAGGTCATACAAATTGGGGATGGGTAGACCAATTATTTTAGTAGAGGCAAATGAAAATCGTCTTCCAGTTTATGAAAAAACAAAAAAAAAACAAAAAAAAACACAGATGATTCATATGGCAAATATATTATGGCACTGCACACATAATTAAATATATATGTATAAATGACAGATAAAAGTACTTTAGCAGTTTGCACTTGTTGACGCTGTGGTGACTGAAGGATGACTAAACCTCCTCTAGTCACTGTCGTAGAAGATATTTTTTTGGCCTTTTTGAGCCTTATTTGACAGAGACAACTGAAGAGTGACAGAATGTGGGGAGGAGAGATGGGAATAGCACCAGGTTGGGATTCGAACCTGGGCCACGGCAGCAAGAACTGAGCTTTGTACAGGAGCGGATGCTCTACCAACTGAGCTAAACGACACCCCCATACACGCTTTTTTGACTTGTCTATTTTCATTGGCTTATCTGCCAAGATAACCTTGTCAGTGCTTAACGCAGCCATGAAACTAAACCCTGAAAGTCAGGCGAGGACATGAGTGAACAAAAAAATCAATACTACTTGGCTGTGACAACAGACGACATTTTGAGTTACAAGGGTTTTGTCACTTAGAAAAATAACTTTTTGGGCCTTGTGGATGTGAGATAAACGTGATAGAGAAAGGTTATTTGGTTGGAAGAAAAAAACAAACAAACATCTTTTTATTGCATTTTTCCAACATTGGATTAGACTATTACTGAGATTAGAATTTGTAGAAGTTGCCCAATGGCTACATATTATAACGCCAACATGCTTTTGCAGTACAGTTTCACTGCAGCATATTGTCTAATAAGGTTTGTAGGGCACACTCATTTTGAGTGACAGCAGGCAGTTATGAGAAATTAGTGCAATAGCCAATGGCAAAGGAAAGAACTATCTGAGAAGATGTTATCTAGGCTCATTACAGACAGAAGGAGAAGGAATTGTTGTCAAACTTGTATCTTCATTTTCAGCGTGGACCTGGTTGATTTGTTTTTGGGGAAGCTGACCCTACATCATTTTCCCATTTAGGGACGTGAAAGAGAGAAACACTGGTCCCCTCAGGTTAAAAGAAAATAAATGCGGGTTGGGGGGTGTGTGTTTTTGAGGCATGGCCATAATAAGTCAGTGTCACTTAGTCAATTTGGACCAGGAGGAAGGAAAAAGAACTGTTTAACCTGTTTGCACTGATGTGCTGAAAACAGAGCAAAGGACAGGACGTTATGTTTAAAAGTCATGTCATAAGTCTGAGACCTTGTAATGGGGTCTAAAAGTATCTGTGTGATCTTGTTTCTTTTCTTTTTCACACAAATGAACAGTAGTGCATGGTGAGGGAATTTTCTATCTAACATGCACATAGGGAGTACACAGGTCAAGCATATGTCTTGAGTGTCACTGTAAATCTAGATTGTTACGAGGACACTTAATTTTCTGCGAATACGGAGCAGCTGAATGTTGTGTTTAGGAAAGCAGTCACCATTCTGATTAACCACGGTCAGAGGATGAGCTGTCTCGCTCCATCGACGCAACAGATAGATAAGTGTAAATATTTCCTTGTTGTAGCTAACTAAGGCATTTAGGACTGAAGTAGTTGTGTCATTCCGATGACATTTAGACGACCAGAGGACAGCTTCTTCAGAATGAGGTGCATCATGTCAGACAAATGTATGGACACATCTCCATGCTCAACTAACTCAAAACTGAATGGATCTAATATCTAACTAGAGTACTGGTAAAAAAAAAAAAAAAAAAAACCTACCTACCTCACCCCCGGTTGTTGAGGTTCCTTGGCCTGGAGCAAATTATTCAGTGACAACACATTCAGTGCATGGAGGTTTGCTCAAAGGTCAGGCAACATACTGAACATAACAATACCTTCAACCACAGGACCCAGAGCCTCATGTAACTCAATGCAGGAAGCCCTGTGGACCATCATACTCTTTGCAAGATTTCAGAATCATTTATTGGTATAAGTTAGAATTGGACTCTGACTTTGAGAGTCTTTCAAATGCACTTCATACAAAGGTCATCTTTGGTCCAGTTAGAATTTCATCTTGGATTCCACCTCAGGAGATGAAATACCACAACACCCTTTTATAGAGCACGTTTGTTATCCGTTGCACTGAGTGAAGTCCAGGCCTTAACTGTGAAAGAGAGCACACTGACAAACTACAATTTTTGTCCCAGCCAAAGCATTCAGGGAAAGTGTCAAATCACCTCATCACTTGTAGTCTGCTAGAAAATGTGGTGTTAGGTGACCAGCCACTTGTTACCATGAGCCACCTTAAAGCCATTCTCTCCGAAATGTATCCTTTACGTAAGTGTCAAATAATCTCCAAATTTAACTGAAATGCATCTCCAAAACTGTTGTTGCAGGCTTCTTCATCAAAGCAGAGCTGGCTGCTGGCAAGGCTATGGAGGCAATGACAGAAGTGTCAGGGTATGCAAGACAGCCAGGAGGAGAGTGGGAGTAAAAAACTAATGACGTGTGGCAATTGCAGAGGCAAGTATGATCCTCTCTGTTGTCAATAGATACGTAATCTATTGATTGCTTTCATATGTGTCTGCTCAGACCCTCTTTTTACCAGTATCACAGCAGATGTGTAGTTATTTTTCACTGAAAGACCAGCAATGGGAAAAGTATTGCAACACATCATAATCAAAGTTTATCAAAGTTTCTACAGTGAGACCATTCATATAGCAGCTGAACTTTAATTCTTTGGAGCATCTCAAACCTCACTTTTCAGATGTTGCCTTAGGCGCCACCTTAGCTACAGCCCACACTGCAGAAAAAAGGGCAGCATTGTGGTTGGTTACAATAGATTTGTACACTTTAACTTCGAAGCAAGTGTGTTGTTAGGTTACTATGTTCAAACAGCAGAAATGATTCATCTTGGTCACATGTTACATACCAGCTTTGTCAGCCGACTGTCACACCTGCTGCTTCAAAATGCCGAAAAAAGAACAATTAAATAATACTAGCCTCATAATACTGGCTACGGATTTGTTGAAGTTCGATTTGAACTTTAGTTGTTTTTACGGTCCTGAAATTCCACCGGGATTCCTGCGCTGTGTTAAAGGTGTGCTGTGGCCGTTCTACACAATGTTTATAACCCCACCAGAGGCACTGCGCGTACCAGAAGCAGCGCTTCACTCGACTCTGCCGAGAATATGCAGCTGTTCTATTTTGACGTACGCTGACAAGTCAGACAAGAAATGGCATAGAGAATCGGATTGATTTACAAAATAAAAACACAACCGTGTTAAACTTCTGAACGTAAAAACAGCCAAGGGGGAACAATCTAACTAAAGCATTTTACATATTTAGAACGCGCATGAACTGAGAAAAAATGATCAAATCTGAGCTAAGTTAAAGTCGGTGGCTCCATTCTGTTTGAAGTCACGTGGAGAAAAAAAACAAAATAGTGTGAGACATGGGGGTGGGGTCCAGCAACTGTTGTTGAAAGCTCAAAACTTATTTTATGATCTCACTTTTTATTAAGCCTGACTTAAATTTACATCATGGTTTTTTTCATTTTATATCTCAGATTGTTTTTACCGTCAGAATTTTATTTCTCTTTTTAAAATCTCTTGTTTTTTCTCGTTTTATCACTCTCATTTTAATACCTGTCATTGATTGTTTCACTGAGAAGGGCTTTGAGCTTTATTAGAGTTTGAAATACACTTTTTTTTTTTTTTTTTTGGCAAAAACAAAATGATGTTTTAGAGCGTTATTAATTGTGTTTGGTGTTCTGGTACTTAACGTCCCACGCCATTCATGTTGACAAGGAAACCTGAATCTGTTTAATTTATGCTGTCATTAGTAGGTCAGTACTAATGCGACCTATTTTTTGCTTCTCAACAGCTGAGAAAATGCAATCCAAAGCTTATGCTGACACTAATCCATTTACCAAGATCTTCACACTGCATGGATCCTTCAGGAGACCACTTATCTCTGCACTAGAGGCCACTGCAAGAACATAGCAAGAGGAAAAATTGCATAATAAAAAGAAATAAGCTCATCTACTTGGTGCTTAAGCAGAGGTCGGAATTGCAGCTATACACGTCTGAATTGCTCATTATATAGCAATAAGTAAAAGCTTCACAATCCTCTACGAACCTCTTGGCCATTTAAAACGCTTCAGGTGTGCCCTGTTAAAGCCAGCTTGCTTTAAATGTTCCGGTGCAGGTCATTGAAGAAATTCAATTGCTGCCCAGAGGGCAGAGAGGCTACATCATACTTTCAGGCTTAAAGTAATTAATGTTGCAGTTGGCTCAGTAACTGAAATCTTCTTAAATCTTTCTCATCTGTGAGGGATGGATCGTGCAGACTTGGGCCTCCTGCAGCAATGAAGCAGCCACAGACTGTTGTCATGTCATTAGCTTGAACAGCCCACTAGGCATTGGTTGGCAGAGTCATTTGGCTTCCTCTCGGATTGGCTAGCCACTGGGGGAAGGAGGAGTGAGTAATTAAAACTTGAATTAAAGCAGTTTGCGCAAATGGCTCGAAGGAGGCCGATGGCATACAATGTGACCGTACGTTGGCTAATGTGTGGTGAAGCGGTCTAAAAACCAAATGGTCACAAAGTAATGATCGAGGGGAAAGCAAAGATTTTCTACAGTAGTCAGTCAACCTGAACATTTTCTTTTTTTCCGCTGAACGAATGAAACTTCAAAAAATGTCAAAATAGACTATTGCTCTCTTACAGGAGTTCACCTGTCGTACTCTAAGTATGAAACTAAAGAATCAATAAAAGAATGGAAATATGTATCCGAGCCGTTGTAAAGCTCAGAGTGTGGTGGCTTGGCCACTGCCATGTTGGTAGTCTCTTCCTCGGCTAATCTAAGAAAATGGGCAAATCGTCGGTGGACCTGAAGCAGACTGAATAAGCCTGGGGCTTAAACAAGCCACCTGCAATGGCACTAATCTTCAATCAAAGTGCCCATGTTAATTGCGCATAACTTTCAGCCTTAATATAATTTGAACCGGTGAGTTAAATAGAAATCCAGACCCAGTACAGTTTATCGACAGGGAAATTAGCAATAGGCTGTAAACATTTTGGACATTTTAATATGGGGGACTTAGGAACTGATTTGTTCAACTTCAGTTTTGGCACTTCTACATTGTTTCATTTACAGACACAAAGTTGCCGCTTGGTAAATACCTAACATCGCCACTAAAAATCCTAATAACACAACAGAGCCAGGCTAGCCCTTTGCAACAAAGCAAATAGTATATTTTCCAAAATGCTGATTATTACTTTAACTGAAAGGAATGGAAATTTACTCGACTCTTTCTCTTTGACAGGTAAGTACATTTTATCTTTGCAGGAAATGATTTTCAGTAGCTTGAATGAGAGGAGAGATGAATGTGTGGCTGCAAACTGAACATAAATGCACATGAGGCCCTTGCAGCAGGGCTATTTGTTAATTCAAAGCAATGCAGATCATAGCAGTAAGTAGCTAAAGCTACATATGAGGAGGTGAGGCAATAAGTATGAAAGGTTATTATATCCATGGCCATCCCTTATTTCATTGTTACAAGTGCAAAGTGCTGTGCTAAATGTTAGTGAGGCTGTAAAGTGCATAAAGATCAGCAGAATGTCTTTCCAACTCACCAAGCTTTCTTCAATAAAGCGATCAAAGGTACAAAGCAATTGTCCAGCACTGAAATGGAGCCACCAGTCTCAATATACCCATCAACAGCCTCAGCAGTAAAATATTATAACAGTGTGGAGAAAGAGGATTTTCCTTCATTTGGCATTTTCATCCAACAGACAACCTCCAACCATCTACCAGGCAAGACATACCCAATTCTATCAAGGTCGGAAATTGATACTTTACTCAAACTACACTTTTTTTGTGTGTGTGTGTGAAGAGGCTCTGCATTGCCCTCACCTAGACCATGCCTGCAGAGATAGATGTTAAATTCTATTAGCACTTTTAGGATCCTTGCCATGCATGCTTTTTTCACCAAATTGCATGCTGTCAGTTGCTCCTAAAAATAAAGATGCAAATCAGTGGACAGAAATTTGACACTAGATCATCTCTCAGAGGAAGCTGAACACTTTGGGCTGGTCTGTGGGAGAGTGGAGCTGGTTATGCCCCTGCAGCCCTTCCACTGTAATCTGACATATGCAGTGCTTTGCACTATTGCAAGCTTTGAGGCACTGATCAAAGGGATGAGCTCTAACAGGGCCAGGAAACAAAAACAGAAACAAATGATTTTTTTCCAACCCCAGTCTGATGTTACCTCTTGCTCATCATGGCTCTCCGCCTACTGACTTCACCCAGCAATCTCCTTGTTTTCTCACTTCCCCCCACTGTTCCTCCGTGTGTTTGTCAGGATAAATCATGACTGACTGATACACGGCATGACCCACATTGTTGACTAATTTGAGTACATATTAGTCTTTGATAAATATTGACCATTGTAGAGGCAACATGTGATATTTTTAAATGAGAAGAAAAAAACATTAAAGACATTCATGATATAAAGAAAATTATAACACACCTCAATGGGAACTATTAACGCAACAAAGATACTCCTCTAGAAGTATCCTACATGGATGTCACTATATACACTTAGACATTATTTACGTAATATATACTTACGTATTATTAGCAAAATATATGTATATATGTATAAGTATATTTAGTTCCTGTTCTAAGTTCAGAATACACGTAGTTACCCATTCATTAATTATGCTGATTCTCTCACTAAAACTGAGGAAAATAATCCAAAATAAACATCACAAAAAAATCTCATAATATATATATATTATGGCATGCCGTTCGGAAATTAAACCTTTGAATTGTAATGAAACCTTGAATTATTGAATAAAACTTTGAATATATGGAGTGAACCTGAATAATTGAAACGAGTCTGAATATATGTGAATGAAACCTTAATATATTGAATGAAACTTTGAATATATGAGGAACTGAATATAGTGAATTGAAGTCAAATATGAAAAACCTGATTATATGAACAAGTCAAATATTTGAATGAACCTGAATATATTGAAAACTTTGAATATAGATGAACTTAATATATGAATGAAGTCTGAATATATTGAAGGAAACTGCAAATATTCAATTAAAAATTGCTATAGCTAAAAGTGAGTGACAACGAGTCAATCCGCTCACAATTTCGTTGCAGCAATATAAACTATGAGGATATCATTAACACTGCGTGTACGGGCCAAAATCTGCCGATACCAATACCGATCAATACGTTTTCCGACAAGAAGTTCGCCCCTTTTTAATCGTGGCACCATAAAACAGGCCAGACAGCTGTTTATCAGGCAACCTCAGCATGCCTTCAACCTCACAGGAGTGCCCCACAACACCCAGTGCAGGCTCGGACTGCAGTCTGTGATACCTGGCAAATGCCAGATGGGCCGGTCCATCCGCGCCACATTTGGGCCGGTGGCCTCCGATGTTTTTTTGTATGTATGTATTTGTTATTTTGTAGCCTTTGCAACATTTGCCCAGCAGCCCAAAATGGACTTGCGGCCCATTTGCATCCATTGGAATAGGCTTTTGGGTTGCACTGGCTAATATCAGTTAAATTTGCCTCTTCATGACAGGTTCAGAAGTTACGATTTACACCCACCTCCCCGCCCCCTCAAATGGATGCGTCCATGCAGCGCGAGGTTTATGTGAAACCGAAACAGGGATAGACTCATATACAGTCTATAGATAAACTTCATACTGTTGTTGCACGATATTATTTACAATAAATTATGGACGACAGAAGGCTATCATACTGTATGTTGCACGAATATTATTTACAATAAATTATGGATGACAGAGGCTCTAAAAAGAGGAAAGGAGGAGCAGAGAAAATCCGAGTTAAGATGCGGAAAAGGGCCGCACAGGTATGTGCATATGGAGCGGTTGTTTAAGCTACTGAGCTAAACATGTGTAAGTTGCAGTTAATTCTATAACAGTATATCATACTGTATGTTTTCTGCTCAACATTTTAATCTACAAAGCCAAGTAAACATACTTAGTGACATTCGACCGACTCCATTTGTGTAGGAAGTCCTCACAAAACATAATTTACAATAAGTTTCAGAATAATGGCTGTATATATGATTTTCATTATTAAATTTGTTTTCAAAATTCAATTCTAACTAGCTTCTTCACCTCATTCATGTTGTTTGTGCTGTTCATACAGGTTTGCAGAACAGGACATTTTATTTCGCACTCAGGACTAATGTATTCAGCTGTCAGTGTAAAGAAGCTCTCTGTACCCCTGGAGGTTCATCCATCGGTGCTGAGTGTAACTGTGGGTGCAATGGATAATTCCTAAGCAGCTTGTGCTGTCTGTACAGGGCAGACACTATAGACTGACTAAAGTGAATACTTGAAGGAACACTCTGTTCTCACTCAAGGACTTTGAAGATATTAAATTCTGTGTTCTCTGTGGCTGAGTACAGCTGCTCATCTGCAGTGATATTACTGCGCTGTTCATTGTGGCTTTGGATCCAGACTGAATATGTACGTTGTGGTATTTTTATTTTTCACTGCGTGTTAGACAGAAGGGCTAATGTGTGCATAGACTAAAGGTCAAATCGTACTTTCACTGTTTGCCAGGCTGTCCAGTTCCGTGCCAGTATATCAGAGCCTTGGGGCAGGTGAAGGTGAGAGCTGTTGCCCAAAGAGGCAACACAGTGCTAGGATGCATTGACCGTGGTAAAGAGGTGTTAGAAGAGATGCTCTGCTCAGCGGGGCCTGGAGAAACAGACATAGACTTGTTAAGTTGCCTCAGAGGCCATTGAGACCACTAAAAGGGACCCCTGAGCACTGGTTTAACAGGGGGGGTTGCTCAGGAGGGTGGTCCAGTGACTGGAACAACTGGCAGGATTACTGTAGAGGAAAGCTTGAGGGAGACAGGCAGAGCTACTGAAGAGTCAAGAAAGCCAGCAACACAGCCCCATTAAAACCAAGTCATCCAGGAACCTGCATGGGGCAACAGTGGTGAGTACTGGGCTCAGATAGTCTGGATGCTGGAAGATCTGGTTTGAATGGAGATCTGCAAAGCTGAAGTAAAGATTGGACAGAGAGAAAAAAAAAACAAATTGCTGCAGACAACTGCATGAAAAAGACTGTTGTGTATAATTATAAACACACAACCAGTTTGTCAAAGATTGGGATCAAAAGTGTTAAATAGTATTTATATCTGAATGGCAACAGTTAAATGATGCTTTCACACCTGTTTGGTTTTGATTAAATAGATGATGGTGTCTGTCCCATTATAAAGTGACATTCCTGCTTCTGTAATATTATATTACAAAATGTATGTTTTTGGTCTTGTTTCTGTTTGTTTATCACAATTAAGTCCAGCTAATGAGCGTAATGCTCATGATCACATATTTCTTAATGAGCACTTGGTAAACACCAGAGAAAATATGTAAATAAATGTATTTTGATGGCAAAATTTAATTTTTTTAATACCCTTAATGGGAGAAGTTGTGTCATAGCATTTAAATCACCTGACCGATCAGCTACAATGGTCTCCTCATTGCTTCCATAAGTCTATAATAGTTCCATGTAACCTTCCTCACATTCATACATGAAACAAAACAAACTGTATCAGGTTTTTCACCATTGTTTTTTAATGGTTTATGTCTGACTGGCACTCTTTAAACCTTAATGCTAAGGCCCAGGGTCCCCCGGTTGGGGGGAAAGTCAAAAACTATTGTAAATGGACGTGATGAACCCCAACAATGACATAAAAGTGAAAAATATAGTTTGCCATCATCAATGCCATTTTTTATGTACCAAAGTGTGCCAAATACACCCAAATGGCTATTTTGGAGACTCTGTCTTAATAGTCTATACTAAAACCTCTGTAATTTTGCTCTACCTTACTTCATAAGACTTGGCAGAGATAATGTCCACGTATTTAGAGCGGAGAGGATTTAGAGCTGCAATTGCATAATTTCAAAGAGATACTCAATGTAAACGTGTAATTGTAAAAGTCTTTATTAGTATTTACTGGATTGTGGATATCATTCATTTATGCTGTGTGCCATCTTAATTTACTAAGTGTTTCCTTTATTATGACACCACAATTAATCAAAGAGACCTTGTAGTTGCAGATATTCATTTTGAGTATGTCATTTTCAAGCAGAGGCCTATAAAAAGCAGCTGGGGCCTACATCACCTTGTTGCACCGCACGACTGGAGAATTGGCACTACCCACTGCTAATCTCATAAACCAACTCCTGAGTTACCTTTCAGTCCATAAGCACATTTCCTGAAGGTAAGAAAGCAGCCTTTGCCACCATTTATTTTGATGCATGCTTCCACAGGCGTGCACCTCCATGTTTGAGGATATAGCCTATTTAATTAATAACTCTAATTAGTATGCAGGATTCATTTCAACAATGTGTGAATCAAGTATTCTTATTTTCATACACACATCAACAGACCAGTAGAAATTCTGTGTAAGGAATAATGTAATTGTCAGTGCTAACCTGTGGTCTATGAAAAGGTCACACACATTCTGTCTGTGTCTGCAGATCTATTATTTGTTCCATTCAGGCAGCATCATCTGTGCTAACTTGCTAACAAAAGTGTTTTCTGGTAGTTTGCCATCATTCACATTGTTGATGAAATAAAATAAGCAGTTAATAATTTATTAATACAATGAATTCAAATTCATTTCAACTTGCAAAAAACAACCTATATTGCTATATTTCTGTATTTGGACAATTAGAATAATAATTAGAAACAGTCTGTTTCACAGAGTAATTATTGAAATGCTTTAATTGATTAAGAACGGCTATAAATAAAACATACACCAGATGGAGATTACTCATCTAAAGTATTAGTCATTCAAAGGAAACCTCATCTTTTTATCCTGGCTTTTAATTAAAGGCACCCCGTCATTTGTTGCCTTCGTTTTTAGGCCTTGTTTTTTTTTTATACTTTTGAGGTCTTGTAAGTAAAGAAATAAGATAATATAGTGTGTAACAGTAGAAAATTATATCCTTGATGGCACCCACAGGTTTCTGAAGAGCCGTATGTGAAACTCAGAGTGTGATGGCTCTTGCCGCTGGCATCTTGGCAGTCGCACCTCTGCCGTCTCATGGCTAATCTAAAAATGGGCAATGACTGGACTTGAAGTGTGCTGAATAAAACCTAGGTGCTTGAACGAGCCACCTGTGACAATAGTATAATTTAAACAGGTGAGTTATATAAAATAAAAGACAGTTGTCATGAATGGGAAAATTAGCAATAGAGACCAAAACTGTTTTATACCAGGCTGTAAACATGTTCAATTCTGCTCATTTTAACATGGAGGCATATGGAGACTGACTTGTTTTTGAGCCAGCCTCAAATGGATGTTGGAGGGACTGCACATTTTGGCACTTTTTTTGCTTTATTTCAGAGGTTACCGCTTGGTGTTAATCTTGTTCTTGGAAGTTCTTTGGGCTGCATGTTTGTATGAAATGTGCTATGTAAATGAAGTTGAGTTGAATCTGGCCTCTCTGTGTTCCCTGTTCATGTCATGCGTGTCATCAAATAAAAAATATCAAGCCTTTATTTGATTTACATAATTCATTTTGTATTTCCTTTTTCATCAGAGAAGTCCTGCTGTTCATTCCTGCTGACAGCAACAAAAGGTTTGACATGTGTCGCTGGGCTCAGACCACAGTCATTTTGATCACTTTGAAACTTCTGATGGTTATCTGCCCTGTGAACAACAATAGTTAATAGCGCCGCACCTCACCACAATATATTATTAAGACTATCATTCCTGGGGAAATACACTGAGTGCTCCCTTTCACACTCACCTCATTGGTCCTTCTCTCTTTTGATTCTTTTCTATCTCAAATTCTAATTTCCAATTTCATATATGCTTTGTATTTCAAATAGGCTTTACTGGCATGAATGTGGATAATATGTTATTGTCAAGGCTAAATTACATGCAGTATGATTTAATAGATTTTCATTAGAAGTAGAAAAAGTGCCATTTATTTCTTAAAAAGATCACTTAGACTCAAGAGCTTCACACAGAAATGCTCACATACGTGTAGTACATACATGTCTGTGGCACATGCTACTAGGACAGACAGACATATTAAAAGTATAGACACAAACAGCATTTAGTCTCTTTTCCTCCATCAGTCCAACACACTGTCAAACTCGTGTCCGTGTCTCTGTCCGCCAAATCCAGAGGTGTAACATATCTGCAATGCACAGACCTGCTTGTAATTAAACACCTCAATGAGCAGATTACGAGTTTCCCCATTTGGAAATTTCATTACCATTTCCATAATTGGATTCCAAATTTAATTAGTGCTCCTGGGCTAAACAGCATGTGATTCCAGGGTGAATGCAGATGCTGTCAGAGGTCTTGAACACTGGCTTAACCCTGCCTGCTCTTTTGACACCTTGGCAAGAAAAAAACTGACCAGAATATAAAATTAGACGACTGGTATTTTATTTATTTTTTGCACAAGAACTCGTTTGAAAGGCAAACATATTATTGTAATTTGTTCTAAAAATAAAATGTAATTAAATTGAACACAAACTGTAATATTTACCTCCACTACTCATTTATTATCCTCTGTGTTCAGGGTCACTTCATAATTTGTACAAAAAAAAATGAAACAGAAAAGTTTGAAACTTTCAAAAACAAACAACTTTTTACTTAACAGTGTTACTGTACACAATCGTGCTTTGAACTACATTAGCAATCTAGCAATGACAATGCTAACATTTATCATGTTCTTATGTTAGCATGCAAACATTTGCTTTTTAGCAGAAAACACAGTCCAGCCATTGCGCACTGTTGTATGGAGCATTAGCACCAGCATTTGACTGCCAATATATTAATAACACATCAACTTTTGGATTAGTCAAGAGTGCACCATCCGGGTACTCACAGTACACTGCATATTGCCATAGTTAACTTTGTGTGCAAGTATGGAGTTATGCAGATTTGAGACCTAGCTCATCTTAGCCTAATGTGAATGTTATTAATGTACAGGTATATGATCAGACACAAAGTATTGGATGTGTAAGGAAAACCCAAACGCAGTACAATCTTATTGTGATTAAGTGTTCTTTATTACACTTCTGGTAACAGATGACTGCATTAGGCGGGAACACAGTCTTTCTTTAAAAGTCTTTAGACAGAGCTGCAGTTCAGAAGTCCTAAGTGCAAGCTCCGAAGGCGGTTCGGAGTCGGGGATGGAAAGCAGTCAGTTTTATCAGGGCAGAGATGAAGAGTCCAGGTCAGGAACAAGAGGGGTCGGAACCGGGAAATCAAGCCGAAGAAGAGTGCTGGAAATGTCTGCATAATACAAAGACAATCTGGCGATGTAACGCTGGGCTGGTGTTGCTTAAATAGTGGTTAGATACTGATGAGGAGTGCACAGGTGAGCAGAGTTGGCTGATGAGAGGGGAGTGGCCGGCAGGGAGAGTGAGCAGAGAAGAGGAGAGTGGAAAATTACCGGCAGAGCAGCAGAAGAATGGATTGTGACAGGACGAATGAAATGACCCCATAATGGAACCAGATGAAAGGTCAGGGGTTCAACCAGATTACAATTCCATGAATGTCTATATTAAATTTAATATGAATACTAACACAACCAATAATTGTCAAGCTATTTCACTCTACACTAGTGACACTAGAGGAAAAATCAAAAGAACCCAAAAAGTCATTCATCTTCTGAGAACTATAGATATTTTCACTAAGTTTTATGACAATTCATTAAAAAATTATAATATATAATATTATAAAAATATTTCAGTCTAGAGCAAGTGGTGACTGAAAGGCCCACTTTGCCGTGCCCAGAGTGACTAATGAATCCAAAAACAACTCCAAAAACTGTTAAACAGACCAAAGCCCAAGAATAGTCTTGGTAAAGGGATTTTCAGCATCTGACCGAGAAAGAATTTTCAGCATCTGACTGAGAAGGAAATTTAATAAGTTCAAAGGACTTCCCCAGCAAAAGCTTTAAATTATCCCAAATGGCCTGTGTAGGGTTGTGTGTGTGCATGTGAGTGGGTTCTTGTAAACACATTCAGTTTATTTATTTATTTCTTGAAGAACTAGTTTGACATTTGGGGAAATATACTTATTTGCTTTCTTGCTGTTTCAACTCTGGCTCTGAGGGAAATAACATGAAGGACAAATTATAGCGGGATGAATCAATTTTAAGTTCATTAAAAATGTGAAATAAAAAGAAGGGAAGAGGGAGTGATGGTAGGGGAAGAATCTTTTAAAGCAAGGCCTGCAGTCACTGTTTGATCATGACAACTTTCTGAAACATATACACAATAAAGCGTAGAATTTTTTTTTTTTTAATAGTAGGCTACAGCCTGCAGCAGGTTAGTGGGGAGGTTGGTGCCACATTGATGTACATCAGGGGTTTTCAAAGTGTGGGATAGTGGGCCTCCCCCTAGAGAACTCAAAAGCAGCCACCTGTCGACCAATCAGAGTCAGGAGAATCGATTAGTACCTTTGACCCACCAATGACGATCCAGAATGAAGTAAACCCAAAGGTAGTATATCGCACCAAGGTCACACTTCACTGTCAAAGCCTCTTTGTCTTTATGTAACAACCAGGAGCTTCGTGATTGATTCACACTAAAGCAGAGACATAGCAGGAGACATTATCAGCGTTTTTTCGCCTGAGTAGAACTTTTGACCACAAATCAGCAAAGATAAGACATACTGTGTCGTTTGTGGATTTTTTTGCTACTCTTTGGGGGCTAGCTCGCCGAGTTTTCATCGCACAGTGATGATACACATCTTTGTAAGATATATTTTTAAAAAAAAATTCCACGCTGCACCTTGCCCGAAGTCCTCTGGCATCCCCCAAGGGAGGCGCGCCTCACACTTTGAAAACCGCTGATGTACATGATTTTAAATCTCTTTTTTTAAAGGTAGAACAGTTACAGTGTTACTGTGATTCAACAAGTTATTTGTGAACAATATTTTGCCTCTGTTGCTGTCTCTATGATGCCTGACCTCTCTCCACTCTTCGTCAACCATGGAGTCAGAATCCAGTGGACCTTGCTGCCTCTGTGTGCTTGTTAGCTCGCTGAATGAGAGTCTGTTGCTACTTTGTTCCTCCAAAAAGTAATAGATTACTGGAATGTGTTATTTTTGGAACATTACCTCCAACACTGGAGCTTATCTGGAAAATCAGTGCTCCTAGCCAAGACATAAAACATAAAATAAACAAAACATAAAACCTGTTTTACCTTTTGTTTTTTACATCAAAATCTGCATATAGGTTTGTAGCGCCTTATTTAAACAACATATTGCATTCAGTTCAGCAGGTGCTGTCTGTGAGCAGTGTGATAGTTACTGACAGGCACTAACAAACTTAACTTTTTATGATTTAGGTTTGAGGACTTGTTGTGGGATTGTATCCAGCAATCAACACAGTTCTGCTTTATACTTTCTCCCCTTTATGCATAACCAGAGCTTCACATTCACTCTTTCACTCCAGTCTTTCAGAGACACCATTCAATTTAAATCTTCTTGGCCAGTCATCAAATCATTTAATAGGCTGCATTTTTCCACAGTCCAAAGGTTTCATTTCCAGTCAAACACACTTCGCTGAAGGGAAAAAAAGTGCATTATGTAAGCATTCTTTTTATGTCCACGGGGTCCAAGAGTAATTGTAGAGCTCCCTTTGAAAAGTGAGCATCACCAGTTGATGCCTTGGAATGACTGTGATCATAAATTTAATAAAAGGGCCTTGAGTACAAAAAAACAACTCCCCACCTAAGCTAGTCCAGAATTCAGCAGAGTGTGCTTGTTCAAATTAAACCACATTGTGTGCGTGTCTCAAGTGATGGCAAATACTCTGCAATCACCTGAGACTTATAACACTCAGTTTCTTTAAAGGAATGAGAAGAAGGGAAAAAAAAACAAAAACAAATGAGAAACCATTTTTATTTCTTGGCACATGACTGAGACTTTCAGGAGGCTTTGGTGCCTGAAGAGCTTCAGGCCCGGACCCGTCCTCCACAGGAACCGAGCCTAAGGCAACATGACTGTGAGGACGTTTATCTGAAAGATAGAACAGGTTGGGTTGCACATCAGAAGCACATTCCAGCATGTAGACGTAACCTGTCTGCCAAACGATGAATCAGCCTGATGTACGGCATCAGGTGGGAAGATCTTAAATGTAGTGACTTGATGACATGTACTCTTTTGAAGGAGGCCTTACGAGCTAAATAAGACGTCAGGGTTAGACTTTGTGCTGCTACTCAGGACTGCCTTGAAAGTAAATACATATATCAATCAATCTGTCAAGACAGATGGATGCTGTATCTATCCATCATTAGCATCTACACTAGCTCAGTCCTTGGGACCCACGACTACTTGTTTTCTGTTCTATTAGGTAGCTAATTGCAATGGGCATTAGTCTGGTCTTGTTAAGACAGCTATAATTAAAACTTGCAAGCCTGTGGGTCCATGGGACCAGTAATAACGACTAACCCACAGCACCCTGATGCCAAACACACATCACACCATGGGAGTGATCTCGTGCAGCATTAAAAACTGCTAATAAAACAGTCACTAGATTATACTTCAATTGTTTGCTCAAATACTACAAAACATAGAAAGGTTTGGATATGGTGATTTTTTTTTTTAAACCCTGAAGAGAAACTTACTCTCTTCTCTTCTGCAGCACGTCTCATTCACAGATCAGACTTGTCTGACAGTTTAGTTGCCTCCAGCAAAATCTGAATTACTTTCAAGTGACTTTGTTCCATCCCTTGTATCACCTCAGCCTAAACTTGTCTTGAAATCTACCCAGAGAAGAAGGGAATAGAAGCAGATATTGATTGGTGTGCTTCTTGTGAGAGGAAGTGAACGGTAAATACTTGTGGAAAGACAACATCATTGTAAAGTTTTCAGTTGAAACTAATGAATAAACAAACACTGTAAGTAGGCACTAAAAGAGAAACAGAAGTGCTTAAGGCTATCCGTTAATAAGCAGCTATCTAGAGACAAAAATCAGTGTTAAGCCTTATAGGGGTAGATGAGGTTAGAAAACTTGAGTCCAAAATTAAACTTACCATGACCAAAAAGTGCCTCTAATGTCGCAATAATAAAAAAAAGGTGGCTCACTTACAGGGACAGCACCCAGACCTTTAATAAACCCTCGGCTATCTGTGAAGTGCAGATACGAGACAGGCTAGTCTTTCTGCTCTCCATTCCCTATGGCATGTCTGGTAAGCATTTAGTCCTTTAGATAACCTCTGACCCCAGGGTGCCAGTTCAACCAGATACACTTTGGTTATGTCAAATGTTCCTGTTGCTGATCCATGTTCACTTTGGGAAGACGTATGTCAGGATTACTTGCATGTCACTGCTTCTAGGCAAAACAGAAAGTTTCCAGAAATCTCAAAATATTTGAGCTTGTGTACTTGTATGGCAGGTTATTCAAAGTCAGTGATGTGATTGATTGAACTCAACATATCAATGGCTATATTGTTAAAATAAAATGAATGAACAAATTAGAGCTCCATACTTCTACTGTGATAGCTGTGATGAATTTTTGATGAACGAGTCCTCGGAATTTCTGTCAAATTATGAATTCCAGTAAGGTCAAAGCATTCGTGCTTCACATGTTGAAAGTGTTTTTAGTTTTATCAGAGGTATCATCACAGGTAACCGACAGAAATCTCATAAGTGCACTTCTTTGATTGTTTTCATTTTCAGCTCCAACGGATGTTGTATGAAGCAATATTAGAACTGAAATCCTCCGTGTAATAGGCAAACAGTGGTTTTGTGGAGACATAATAGCAAGACAATGCTAAATGTACGTTTGCTATTAAGCCCTAAGGACGTGTGATGGGATTTGAAACCAATTGGCGTCCATCACATGATGCACAGTGACCAAAATTGTGAATGGAATAAGTGTAGCAGGTCTCACTGCCACTGTGTGTCCACAGTCACGACAGTCTGAAAAGATAACGGTTTCTTTTGCGCGAACTTTAAGCGGGCACACGTTTTAATACAGTAAATAATTCACATCATTCAGGTGGAACAGTTTGGTAACAAAAAGTTCAACTCAAACAAGAACAAACTTGCACCTGGCTTCTGTGTGTCTGTCCTTCTAGGTCCAGCATGTGACTGCATTAGAAAGGACAGAGTGATTAGTCAACGTGCTCCAGCTGTGTTAATCAGCTCACCTGAGCTGTCCCCATATATCTCTTTCTCTCTCCTGCAGCTGAATCTCCAACTCAGCCCGTCTCCACAGAGAGTCATAACCCCCCGCAACTAGTTTCACTGTGAGAAGTTAATCCATTTCAAAAGTCTAGAAGAGCTGCTGGATTAAAATATTTCCATTAATGATAGTGCAGAGCTAAACCAGATGTTAGTGGCAAGGTTGCAGTCGATAGGCAAAGTCTCTAGTGTGCTTATCAGGCCCTCAGTGTGGAAGATATGGGTAATATGGATGTGTCTTATCTCTTTATTTCTCTCCTTTTGTTACAGCTACTGCTGTCTCGCCCATTGTCAAGTTTGCTTGTAGTGTTTTTGGTGTATGCAAATATCGGTGTGTGGTCGCTGACCCCTGATTGGCCCTAGCTGGAGGAGGCATGGCCACCGGTGTCATCCCTGCACTCAGATCTGGGGGATTGGATTTGAAACTCTGTTGTGTATGTTAACTAGTGTTCACATGTTTGTTGTTGAGGTAGGGATAGGGTAGGTTTAGGCAAGTTTACACACTTCTAAGTATTAGTTAGTCACTAGCTTAGAGATGCTGTTTGACTGTGTTTTTGGTTAATAGATAATAGTTAGGTTCTTCTTTCTCATTTTGATTTCATTTAGACAGCACAAACTCTGGTTTTCAAAGAGTTCTTTTAGTTATCCTTTACTTGTTTTTCTCAATAGCATCCATTCGCCCTTCCCTTTATAGTTTACCTCACCTCTTTTTGTTATAATTAATCCATATTTCATAAAATAAATAACTCTGTTGTACCAAGAAAATCTAGTTTATGTTACTTCCTTTCAGCCCACGAGCTGCGAGATGAAACCTTTTATGTCTTTTTAAAAAGAACATCCAACAGCATGTCATTGGGGCCAAAATAAATACAACAAAATAAAGATAATAAAATATAGAAATAGTTATAGTCTATCCTTCCTTCCTCCTATAAAGTTTTCAAAGTCTGCCCTCTGTCAGTCACACCCTGCTGTAAATTCATCTGGTAGCACGCAATCACACCTGGAAACTACCCAGCGTAATCATACTTTCCTACTGATTGCTTTTACCCAAATGCTTTTCAACAACAGATGTTGTGAGACACTAGCACACTCCCTTTTCTTTCATTTTTCACATCTCCATCTCCAGTTTTAAATTTAGATTAAATCAGATTATCCACATCGCCTTTCTTATCTTTATTGTACAGTGATTGAAAGCTAAATTATGTTCACACCATGCAGGGCAGCTGGCAAGTGTCATCAGCAGCACACCTTCCTAATGATCAAGCTGTCTAGTTATTTACTATAGTAGAACATATGTACAATAAACAGCCTGTCATGGATTGACCACAGTTACTTAATGATCGCCACCTCAGGCGTCTCCATTAGGCTGCAACAGTGCATTCATAGTTTTGTTAAACAAATGTGTGGTGTGTAACACCACCACTTTCCTTAAGTAAAGTGTGCAAACATCCTCACTCAACGCTTTCTCTGGAATCTGCTTAAATCCACCATCATGCTATCCATTGCTGCTCCCACATTGAGGCTTAATTAATATGCAACAACAAAGCTGAGGATAATCAAATTTCCTTTCTATTTTAATATTGCTGAGAGTGACATCAAACATGACACTTGATGAAAGGAGGGCTCATGCTGTCAGCATATGCTGACAGATGTGTTTCGGAGGATTTTTCAGTATAGGCACTGACATAAGTTTGTCCTTTGTGAGGCAAAAATCAGGAATATGGATATACTATAAATACATGCTCATATAACTTGCTTCTACATTAATAAGCAATGCAATGCCATGCATATTAAGTTGAAAGCAGTTAAAAAGTGATGGGTTGAGGAGTTAAGAAGTTATATGTGCAAAACAAATGATATAAAATCAAATATCAAAATAGTTTGCAAGGGTAAAGTTGTAGAAGGAGACGTGCAAAAGTTTTGAATTTGCTGTCAATCAGATATGATTAAATTAAAGCTTTGAAAAATGTCTTCTCTGCCTTTTTTCCCTTTGACACACCATGTCCTTATATCCTTATAAGTGCCTATGCTGTATGAGTGATTTGAGTAGTTTTGATGTGGATGTTTTAATGGTATTTTGCTGCGTTGAGCACAACTGGTGCATTAGCGCCCAAAGTAGAACTGAACTTGGCCTGAACCAAGCGCCGAGCACACTGCAATTCACATTGTGTCTTAAAGGGCTATTAGGCTGTGACCTCTAGGGACTATAGTAATTATGACTGCAGGTATACAGAGTGAGAAAGTCTATGTATAAAGGAGGTTGGGATGGGTGGGTGGATGCATAGATGGGTGAAACAAAGATAAGATTTCCACCCACAGGACTGCTGTTTGTGTTCTGTGTGAATCAAAGTCAATCTTGACTTATTTAAAGTATGTTGCATACTTACATCACCATGTTATAATTTACCTAATGTATGTATAGTTTTAAAACCTAAACCATAAATCTAAACAGACTACGACTATTCCACAATGTTAACGACGTGTTTAACGTCAGTCTAGTATGTCTGTCACTGGAGTCACCAGAAATGGACCTATTCTGTTGTTTAGGTATGAGAGTTTGATGGACCATTGAGGATGAATTCTACTGATTCATACAATCTGCATCATCCTCAGCTGTAAATTAGCACACTAACACGCCAAACTGAGAACTGTTAGTGTTTAGCTTAATCTAAGGCTCAGAATGTCTGCAGACTCTTATTTCTGCAGTAACAACCTTCGGAAACTACTGTGTCCTATATTCATTCAATTTGACCACAGCCATACATCTCTATTAAACTTTAACCAGCAAGAGAGGGTGACTATTTGAAAACAGTAAAAATCCCAATAGAACATAACAGTACTGAAACATGTGGCTCAGTTCACAGTCTAAAATTATTAAAGACAGTACTATGCAGGAGAAAGGCATCATATTAATAGGCATTGAGGAGAGACTCATAAAAATATAGTTTCATAATGCAGTGACATTCACAGATGTGGCTGGAGCTGGAATAAATAACAAGATGTGCGTGTAAGACAACATGGTTTAAAAATGATACAGTGTAACTTTCAGATAATAAATTCCCACCTAATTTTTTAAAATTCATGGATTTTCTTTACAAGAGAGATGAGCAAAGATGATGCATTGTCCAATATTGGACGATGACAAGGACAGCCACCTCTAAGTAAATACAAATATTTTACGTCTCATAGTGAGGTTGGTTTAGTGTGCATCAGCACACTCTAAAGCTAATTTAGTTAGTAGCAGGGCGTTTGAGTGATCAATGACTGAAACAAACTTCTTTTGACTATTTGGGTAGTCAAAATATTTATAGGGAAAGTATTTACTGTACTAACACTTGATTTAGTGATAACTAGGAAAAAAAACAATTTTTTAACCATAAAATAAAACAACATTTTAAACCATTTTAATACTTTCTTTGACATGTAATAAAGTGAATAGTCTTTCTGTCATTTTCACTCTGCCTGTATGTCTATTCCTCTATGATAACTTTGAAAGCTGTCATATGACAGACCTTGAGTTCCTCTGATTAGGCAGGAAATACCTATCCCTTTATGTCACTAAGTCATGCATCACCATTTATTTACCACTCATTTTGGTGAAACTGTTGTGCCGCCTTAAATATATATCAATATAGCAAACTATAGTTGCGGGTTAGTGTTTGTACCACGGGTGTTTTGAACCACTGGGTGTTCGGAGATTCAGCTGCAGGTGAAGGCTGGGGAATGGAGCTGGGCAAGCAGGCAATGTAACTGGGCTCAGCAGCCTCTATGGATACAATGACAAATAGCGAAAAGACTGAAGGGGAAGGTAGATTTGATCAGAAGTAATTTAATAATAACAAATACACGTGTAACCCTGTTCATATTTATGATGATGGTATTACACTCTAAAACGCAATGTTGCTTTCACAGATGAGAATGATATTATTTATGATAAGAAGATATTTTGCCACTGTTAACGTAATATGATCAAAGAACAGAACCGGCATGGTAACGAGAGATGATGACAGGATAGTGTTATATATATATTAGGGCTGTCAATCGATTAAAAAAATTAACTAATTAATCGCAAAATATAAAAAATTAAATATTATTGATAAATGTATCAATAAATTAAATGCATTTTTCTGAGACTGAAGCTTATAATGAATATTTATTTATGTAAAATGATCAAATTAATGTAGAATAAACACAGAGAAAGTATATTTAAATTCATTCATTTTATTGGCTTAAGGTGCACATATGCACAGTGCAAATGAAGAAAAGCCAGAATGAGGAAATATACTGACGAGTGCCACACTCCTGTAGTGTAGACAGGGTGTTTTGTTTTGAGTTGATATGTTAAAGTCGTGTTACTTCTGTGGAATTTAAATTCGGCTTTGCAAACTGTGCAAATTCTCCTCATTGCTCCATAAGTCTATAAATAGTTCCATGTAACCTTCCCTCACATTCATACATGAAACAAAACGAACTGTATCAGGTTTTTCACCATTGTTTTTTAATGGTTTATGTCTGACTGGCACTCTTTAAACCTTAATGCTAGGCCCAGGGTCCCCCAGTTGGGGGGAAAGTCAAAACTAGTGTAAAATGGATGTGATGAACCCCAACAGTGACATAAAAGTGAAAAATATAGTTTGCCATCATCAATGCCATTTTGTTATGTACCAAAGTGTGCCAAATACACCCAAATGGCTATTTTGGAGACTCTGTCTTAATAGTCTATACTAAAACCTCTGTAATTTTGCTTGCCTCTTATAAGACTTGCCGAGATAATGTCCACGTATTTAGACGAGAGATTTAGAGCTGCAATTGGCATCATTTCACAGAGATAATCATGTAAACGTGTAATTGGTAAAGTCTTTCATTAGTATTTACTGGATTGTGGATCTCATTCCTTTATGGTGTGCCATCTTATTTACTAAGTGTTTCCTTTATTATGACACCACATTAATCAAGAGACCTTGTGGTTGCAGTATTCATTTTGGTAGTCATTTTCAAGCAGAGGCCTATAAAAAGAGCTGGGTGCCTACACTCACCTTGTTGCACCGCACGACTGGAGAATGTCACTACCCATGCTAATCTCATAACCAACTCCTGAGTTACCTTTCAGTCCATAAGCACGTTCCTGAAAGTAAGAAGCAGCCTTTGCACCATTTATTTTGATGCATGCTCCACAGGCGTGCACCCCTCGTTTGAGGATATAGCCTATTTAATTAATAACTCTAATTAGTATGCAGAATTAATTTCAACAATGTGTGAATCAGTATTCTGATTTCATACACACACAACAGACCGTAGAAATCTGTGTAAGGAATAATGTAATTGTCAGTGCTAACCTGTGGTCTATGAAAAGGTCACACCACTTCTAATGCTCGCAGATCTTATTTGTTCCATTCAGGCAGCATCATCTGTGCTAACTTGCTACAAAAGTGTTTTCTGGTAATTTGCCTCATTCACATTGTTGATGAAATAAAATAAGCAGTTAAATAATTATTAATGAATTCAAATTCTATTTAACTTACAACAAAAACAACCTATATTGCTATATTTCTGTATTTGGACAATTAGAATAATAATTTGGAAACAGTCTGTTTCACAGAGTCATTATTGAAATGTTTAATTGATTAAGACGGCTAAATAAAACTACACCAGATGGAGATTATCCTCTAAAGTATTAGTCATTCAAAGGAAACCTCATCTTTTTATCCTGGCTTTTAATTAAACCCTGGCACCTGTCCTTGTTGCCTTCGTTTTTAGGCCTGTTTTTTTTTTTATACTTTTGAGCTCTTGTAAGTAAAGAAATAAATAATATAGTGTGTAACAGTAGAATATTATCCTTGATTGCACCCACAGGTTTCTGAGAGCCGTATGTGAAGCTCAGAGTGTGATGGCTCTTGCCGTTGGCATCTTGGCAGTCGCACCTTTGCCGTCTCATGGCTGATCTAAAAAATGGGGCAATGACTGGACTGCGGGGGTTGCTGAATGAAACCTAGGTGCTTGACGAGCCACCTGTGACCATAGTTAATTTAAAACGGTGAGTTATAAAATAAAAAAGACAGTTGTCCGAATGGGAAAATTAGCAATAGAGACCAAAACTGTTTATACAGGCTGTAAACATGTTCAATTGCCTCATTTTAACATGGAGGCATATGGAGGACTGACTTGTTTTTGAGCCAGCCTCATGGATGTTGGAGGGCTGCACATTTGGCACTTTTTTTGCTTCATTTCAGAGGTTACCGCTTGGTGTTGATCTGTTCTTGGGAGTTCTTTGGGCTGCATGTTTGTATGAAATGTGCTATGTAATGAAGTTGAGTTGATAATCTGGCCTCTCTGTGTTCCCTGTTCATGTCATGGTGTGCATCAAATAAAAAATATCAAGCCTTATTTGATTTACATAATTCATTTTGTATTTCCTTTTTCATCAGAGAAGTCCTGCTGTTCATTCCTGCTGCAGCAACAAAAGGTTTGACATGTGTTGCTGGGGCTCAGACCACAGTCATTTTGATCACTTTGAAACTTCTGAGGTTATCTGCCTGTGAACAACAATAGTTAATAGCGCCGCCCTCACCACAATATTTATTAAGACTATCATTCCTGGGGAAATACCTGAGTGCTCCCTTTCACACTCACCTCATTGGCCTTCTCTCTTTTGATTCTTTTCTATCTAAATTCTAATTTCCAATTTCATATAGCTTTGTATTTCAAATAGGCTTTACTGGCATGATGTGGATAATATGTTATTGTCAAGGCTAAATTACATGCAGTATGATTAATAGATTTCTTTAGAAGTAGAAAAGTGCCATTTATTTCTTAAAAAGATCACTTAGATCAAGGCTTCACACAGAAATGCTCACATACATGTAGTACATACATGTCTGTGGCACATGCTACTAGGACCGACAGACATATTAAAAGTATAGACAACAAAAGCATTTAGTCTCTTTTCTCCATCAGTCCAACACCTGTCAAACTCGTGTCCGTGTCTCTGTCCGCCAAATCCAGAGGTGTAACTATCTGCAATGCACAGACCTGCTTGTAATTAAACACCTCAATGAGCAGATTACGAGTTCCCCATTTGGAAATTTCATTACCATTTCCATTAATTGGATTCCAAATTTAATTATGCTCCTGGCAAACGCCATGTGATTCCAGGGTGAATGCAGATGCTGTCAGAGGTCTGAACACTGGCTTAACCCTGCCTGCTCTTTTGACACCTGGCAAGAAAAAAACTGACCAGAATATAAATTAGACGACTTGTTTTTATTTATTTTTTGCACAAGAACCCTTTGAAAGGCAAACATTTATTGTAATTTGTTCTAAATAAAAAATGTAATTAAATTGAAACACAAACTGTAATATTACCTCCACTACTCATTTATATCCTCTGTGTTCAGGGTCACTTCATATTTGTACAAAAAAAAAAAAAAGAAACAGAAAAGTTTGGAAACTTTCAAAAACAAACAACTTTTTACTTAACAGTGTTACACAATCGTGCTTTGAACTACATTAGCAATCTAGCAATGACATGCTAACATTTTATCGTGTTCTTATGTTAGCATGCAAACATTTGCTTTTTAGCAGAAAAACACAGTCAGCCATTGCGCCACTGTTGTATGAGCATTAGCACCAGCATTTGAGCCAATATTTAATAACACATCAACTTTCTGGGTTACTCACCAGTACATTGCATATTGCCATTTAACTTTGTGTGCAAGTATGAGAGGTATGCAGATTTGAGACCTAGCTCAGCTTAGCCTAATGTGAATGTTATTAATGTACAGGTATATGATCATACACAAAGTATTGGATGTGTCACCGATCAGGAAGACCCAACGCGTACAATCTTATTGTGATTAAGTGTTCTTTATTACACTTCTGGTAACAGATGACTGCACTAGGCGGGAACACAGTTTTCTTTAAAAGTCTTTAGACCGAGCTGCAGTTCAGAAGTCCTAAGTGCAAGCTCCGAAGGCGCTGATGAGTAATCTCCCACGGAGAAGTCGGAGCGGAACGCCAAACAGATGCAGACGAAATAACACCAGGAAACTCTGGGTTGGGTTCAGAGTCAGGGATGGAAAAGCAGTCAGTTTTACAGGGCAGAGATGAAGAGTCCGGGTCAGAACAAGAGGTCGGAACCGGGAATCAAGCTGAAGAAGAGTGCTGGAAATTTCTGCATAATACAAAGACAATCTGGCGATGTAACGCCGGTGGTGTTGCTTAAATAGTGGCTAGTATTGATGAGGAGCGCCTGAGTGCACAGGTGAGCAGGGGGAGGAGAGTGGAAAATTACTGGCAGAGCAGCAGAAGAATGGATTGTGACAGGACGAATGAAATGACCCGTAATGGAACCAGATGAAAGGTCAGGGTTCAACCAGATTACAATTCCATGAATGTCTATATTAATTTAATATGAATACTAACACAACCAATAATTGTCAAGCTATTTCACTCAAAACCACAAATTTCAATGTCATGTGACACTGAAAAATCAAAGGACCCAAAAAGTATGCATTCATTAAAAAATTATAATATATATTTATAAAATATATTTCAGTCTAGGCAAGTGTGTGACTGAAGCCCACTTTGCGTGCCCAGAGTGACTAATGAATCCAAAAAACAACTCCAAAAACTGTTAAACAGACCAAGCCCAAGAAAGTCTTGGTAAAGGGATTTTCAGCATCTGACCGGGAAAAATTTTCCAGCATCTGACTGAGAAGGAATTATAAGTTCAAAGGACTTCCCCGGCAAAAGCTTTAAATATCCCAATGGCCTGTGTAGGGTTGTTGTGTGTGCGTTGAGTGGGTTCTTGTAAAACACATTCAGTTTATTTATTTATTTCTTGAAGAACTAGTTGACATTTGGGGAAATATACTTATTTGCTTTCTTGCTAGATGTTTCAACTCTGGCTCTGAGGGAAATAACATGAAGGACAAATCATAGCGGGATGAATCAATTTTAAGTTCATTAAAAATGTGAAATAAAGAAGGGGAGAGGAGTGATGGTGGGGAAGATCTTTTTAAGCAAGGCCGCCGTCACTGTTTGATCATGACAACTTTCTGAAACTATACACATTCAAGTGTAGAATTTTTTTTTTAATAGAGGCTACAGCCAGCGCAGGCTAGTGGGGGTTGGTGCCACATTGATGTACATCAGGGGTTTTCAAAGGTGGGATAGTGGGCCTCCCCCAGAGAACTCAAAAGCAGCCACCTGTCGACCAATCAGAGTCAGGAGAATCGATTGTCCTTTGCCCACCTGACGAATCCGAATGAAGTAAACCCAAGGTAGTTATCGCACAAGGTCACACTTCACTGTCAAAGCCTCTTTGTCTTTATGTAAAACCAGGAGCTTGTGATTGATTCAAACTAAAGCAAGACATAGCAGGAGGACATTAGCAGCTTTTTTTCGCCTGATAGAAATTTTGACACAAAAACAGCAAAGATAGACATACTATTCGTTTGTGGATTTTTTTGCTACTCTTTGGGCTAGCTCACCGAGTTTTCATCGCACAGTGATGATACATATCTTTGTAAGATATATTTTTTTTTCCACGCTGCACCTCCCCGAAGTCCTCTGGCACCCCCCAAGGGAGGCGCGCCTCACACTTAAAAAAAGACATTTAAATCATGTAATCACGTTTTTAAAGGTAGAACAGTTACAGTGTTACTGTGATTTAACAAGTTATTTGTGACAATATTTTGCCTCTGTTGCTGTCTCTATGATGCCTGACCTCTCTCCACTCTTCGTCAACCATGGAGTCAGAATCCTGACCTCTGAAAATTTCCACCAAACAAGGCAGTTTTCCTTGCTGCCTCTGTGTTTGTTAGCTCGCTGAACGAGAGTCTGTGCTACTTTGTTCCTCCAAAAAGTAATAGATTACTGGAATGTGTTATTTTTGGAACATTCCTCCAACACTGGAGCTTATCTGGAATCAGTGCTCCTAGCCAAGACATAAAACATAAAATAAACAAAACATAAAACCTGTTTTACCTTTTGTTTTTTACATCAAAATCTGCATATGGTTTGTAGCGCCTTATTTAAACAACATATTGCATTGTCTCGCGGTGCTGTCTGTGAGAGTGCGATAGTTACTGACAGCACTAACAAATTTAACTTTTTATGATTTAGGTTTGAGGACTTGTTTGGATTGTATCCAGCAATCAACACAGTTCTGCTTTATACTTTCTCTCCTTTATGCATAACCAGAGCTTCACATTCACTCTTTCACTCCAGTCTTTCAGAGACCACCATTCAATTTAAATCTTCTGGGCCAGTCATCAAATCATTTAATAGGCTGCATTTTTCCACAGTCCAAAGGTTTCATTTCCAGTCAACACACTTCGCTGAAGGGAAAAAAAGTGCATTATGTAAGCATTTTTTTTATGTCCACGGGGTCCAAGAGTAATTGTAGAGCTCCCTTTGAAAAGTGAGCATCACCAGTTGATGCCTTGGAATGACTGTATCATAAATTTATAAAGGGGCTTGAGTACAAAAAAAACAACTCCCCACCTAAGCTGTCCAGAATTCAGCAGAGTGTGCTTGTTCAAATTAAACCACATTGGTGCGTGTCTCAAGTGATGGCAAATACTCTGCAATCACCTGAGACTTATAACACTCAGTTTCTTTAAAGGAATGAGAGGAAGGGAAAAAAAACAAAAAAAAAACAAATGAGAAACCATTTTTATTTCTTGGCACATGACTGAGACTTTCAGGAGGCTTTGGTGCCTGAAGAGCTTCAGGCCCGGACCCGTCCTCCACAGGAACCGAGCCTAAGGCAACATGACTGTGGGACGTTTATCTGAGATAGAACAGGTTGGGTTGCACATCAGAAGCACATTCCAGCATGTAGACGTAACCTGTCTGCCAAACGATGAATCAGCCTGATGTACGGCATCCGGTGGGAAGACTTAAATGTAGTGACTTGATGACATGTACTCTTTTGAAGGAGGCCTTACGAGCTAAATAAGACGTCAGGGTTAGACTGTTGCTGCTACTCAGGACTGCCTTGAAAGTAAATACTATATCAATCAATCTGTCAAGACAGATGATGCTGTTCTATCCATCCTTAGCATCTACACTAGCTCAGTCCTTGGGACCCACGACTACTTGTTTTCTGTTCTATTAGGTAGCTAATTGCAATGGGCATTAGTCTGGTCTTGTTAAGACAGCTATAATTAAAACTTGCAAGCCTGTGGGTCCATGGGACCAGTAATAACGACTAACCCACAGCACCCTGATGCCAAACACACATCACACCATGGGAGTGATCTCGTGAAGCATTAAAAATGCTATAAAACAGTCACTGATACTTAACCAATGTTTGCTCAATACTACAACATAGAAAGGTTGGATATGGTGATTTTTTTTTTTAAACCCTGAAGAAAACTTACTCTTTCTCTTCTGCAGCACGTCTCATTCACAGACAGACTTGTCTGACGTTTAGTTGCCTCCAGCAAAATCTGAATTACTTTCAAGTGACTTTGTTCCATCCCTTGTATCACCTCAGCCTAAACTTGTCTTGAAATCTACCCAAAGAAGGAGGGAAAGAAGCAGATATTGTTGGTGTGCTTCTTGTGAAAGGAATGAACGGTAAATACTTTGGAAAGACAACATCTTGTAAAGTTTTCCAGTTGAAACTAATGAATAAACAAACACTGTAAGTAGGCACTAAAAGAGAAACAGAATGCTTAAGGCTATCCGTTAATAGCAGCTATCTGAGACAAAAAATCAGTGTTAAGCCTTATAGGGGTAGATGAGGTTAGAAAACTTGAGTCCAAATTAAACTTACCATGACCAAAAGTGCCTCTAATGTCGCAATAATAAAAAAAAAGTGGCTCCTTACAGGGACAGCACCCAGACCTTTAATACCCTCGGCTATCTGTAAAGTGCCGATACGAGACAGGCTAGTCTTTCTGCTCTCCATTCCCTATGGCATGTCTGGTAAGCATTTAGTCCTTTAGATAACCTCTGACCCCAGGGTGCCAGTTCAACCAGATACACTTTGGTTATGTCAAAGGTTCCTGTTGTGATCCATGTTCACTTTGGGAAGACGTATGTCAGGATTACTTGCTGTCACTGCTTCTAGGCAAAACAGAAAGTTTCCAGAAATCTCAAAATATTTGAGCTTGTGTACTTGTATGGCAGTTTTCAAAGTCAGTGATGTGATTGATTGAACCAACATATCAATGGCTATATGTTAAAAAAAAATAATGAACAAATTAGAGCTCCATACTTCTACTGTGAAGCTGTGATGAATTTTTGATGAACGAGTCCTCGGAATTTCTGTCAAATTATGAATTCCAGTAAGGTCAAAGCATTCGTGCTTCACATGTTTAAGTGTTTTGTTTTATCAGAGGTATCATCACAGGTAACCGACAGAAATCTCTAAGTGCACTTCTTTGATTGTTTTCATTTTCAGCTCCAACGGATGTTGTATGAAGCAATATTAGAACTGAAATCCTCCGTGTAATAGGCAAACACTGGTTTTGTGGAACAATAGCAACACAATGCTAAAGTCGTTTGCTACCAAGCCCTAAGGACGTGTGCGGGATTTGAACCAATTGGCGTCTATCACATGATGCACAGTGACCAAATTGTGAATGGAATAAGTGTAGCAGGTCTCACTGCCACTGTGTGTCCACAGTCACGACATCTGAAAAGATAACGGTTTCTTTTGCGCGAACTTTAAGCGGGCACACGTTTTAATACAGAAAATAATTCACATCATTCAGGTAGAACAGTATGGTAACAAAAAGTTAAACTCAAACAGAACAAAACTTGCACCTGGCTTCTGTGTGTCTGTCCTTCTCGGTCCAGCATGTGACTGCATTAGAAAGGACAGGTGATTAGTCAACGTGCTCCAGCTGTGTTATCAGCTCACCTGAGCTGTCCCCATATCTCTTTCTCTCTCCTGCAGCTGAATCTCCAACTCAGCCGTCTCCACAGAGAGTCATAACCCCCCGCAACTAGTTTCACTGTGAGAGTTAATCCATTTCAAAAGTCTAGAGAGCTGCTGGATTAAAATATTTCCATTAATGATAGTGCAGAGCTAAACCAGATGTTAGTGGCAAGGTTGCAGTCGATAGGCAAAGTCTCTAGTGTGCTTATCAGGCCCTCAGTGTGGAAGATATGGGTAATATGGATGTGTCTTATCTCTTTATTTCTCTCCTTTTGTTACAGCTGCTGCTGTCTCGCCCATTGTCAAGTTTGCTTGTAGTGTTTTTGGTGTATGAAATATCGTGGTGGTCGCTGACCCCTGATTGGGCCTAGCTGGGGGGCATGGCCACCGGTGTCATCCCTGCACTCAGATCTGGGGGATTGGATTTGAAACTCTGTTGTGTATGTTAACTAGTGTTACATGTTTGTTGTTGAGGTAGGGATAGGGTAGGTTTAGGCAAGTTTACACACTTATAAGTTAGTTAGTCACTATCTTAGAGATGCTGTTTGACTGTGTTTTTGGTTAATAGATAATAGTTAGGTTCTTCTTTCTCACTTTGATTTCATTTAGACAGCACAAACTCTGGTTTTCAAAGAGTTCTTTTTGTTATCCTTACTTGTTTTCTCAATAGCATCCATTCGCCCTTCCCTTTATAGTTTTACCTCACCTCCTTTTGTTATAATTAATCCATATTTCATAAAATAAATAAACTCTGTTGTACCAAGAAAATCTAGTTTATGTTACTTCCTTTCAGCCACGAGCTGGGATGAAACCTTTTATGTCTTTTTAAAAGAACATCCCACAGCATGTCATTGGGGCCAAAAATAAATACAACATAAATAATAAAATATAGAAATAGTTATAGTCTATCCTTCCTTCCTCCTATAAAGTTTTCAAAGTCTGCCCTCTGTCAGTCACACCCTGCTGTAATTCATCTGGTAGCACGCAATCACACCTGGAAACTACCCAGCGTAATCATACTTTCCTACTGATTGCTTTTACCCAAATCTTTTCAACAACAGATGTTGTGAGACACTAGCACACTCCCTTTCTTTCATTTTTCACCTCTCCATCTCCAGTTTTAAATTTAGATTAAATCAGATTTCCACATCGCCTTTCTTCTTTATTGTACAGTGATTGAAAGCTAAATTATGTTCACACCATGCAGGGCAGCTGGCAAGTGTCATCACGCAGCACACCTTCCTAATGATCAAGCTGTCTAGTTATTTACTATAGTAGAACAAATTGTACAATAAAATCCTGTCATGAATTGACCACAGTTACTTAATGATCGCCACCTCAGGCGTCTCCATTAGGCTGCAACAGTGATCATAGTTTTGTTAAACAAATGTGTGGTGTGTAACACCACCACTTTCCTTAAGTAAAGTGGCAAACATCCTCACTCAACGCTTTCTCTGGAATCTGCTTAATCCATCATCATGCTATCCATTGCTGCTCCCACATTGAGGCTTATAATATGCAACAACAAAGCTGAGGATAATCAAATTTCCTTTCTATTTTAATATTGCTGAGAGTGACATCAACATGACACTTGATGAAAGGAGGGCTCATGCTGTCAGCATATGCTGACAGATGTGTTTCGGAGGGTTTTCAGTATAGGCATTGACTAAGTTTGTCCTTTGAGGCAAAAATCAGGAATATGGATATACTATAAATACCTGCTCATATAACTTGCTTCTACATTAATAACAATGCAATGCCATGCTATTAGTTGAAAGCAGTTAAAAAGTGATGGGTTGAGGGTTAAGAAGTTATATGTGCAAAACAAATGATATAAAATCAAATATCAAATAGTTTGCAAGGGTAAAGTTGTAGAAGGAGAGCAAAGTTTTGAATTTGCTGTCAATCAGATTGATTAAATTAAAGCTTTGAAAATGTCTTCTCTGCCTTTTCCCTTTGACACACCATGTCTTATTATCCTTATAAGTGCCTATGCTGTATGAGTGATTTGAGTAGTTTCATGTGGATGTTTTAATGGTATTTTTCTGCGTTGAGCACAATGGTGCATTAGCACAAAGTAGAACTGAACTTGGCCTGAACCAAGCGCCGAGCACACTGCAATTCGCATTGTGTCTTAAAGGGCTATTGGCTGTGACCTCTAGGGACCATAGTAATTATGACTGCAGGTATACAGAGTGAAAAGTCATGTATAAAGGAGTGGGGGATGGGTGGTGGGGATGCATAGATGGGTGAAACAAAGATAAGATTTCCACCCACAGGACTGCTGTTTGTTCTGTGGTGAATCAAAGTCAATCTTGACTTATTAAAGTATGTTGCATACTACATCACCATGTTATAATTTACTAATATATGTATGTTTTACCTAAACCATAAATCTAAACACTACGACTATTCCACAATGTTAAACGTGTTTAACTCAGTTGGTATGTCTGTCACTGGAGTCACCAGAAATTGACCTATTCTGTTGTTTAGGTATGGAGTTTGATGGACCATTGAGGATGATTCTACATTCATACAATCTGCATCATCCTCAGCTGTAAGTTAGCACACTAACAGCCAAACTGAGACCAGTTAGTGTTTAGCTTAATCTAAGGCTCAGAATGTCTGCGACTCTTATTTCTCAGTAACAACCTTCGGAAACATTGTGTCCTATATTCATTCATTTGACCAAGCCCTACATCTCTATTAAACTTTAACCAGCAGAGGAGGTGACTATTTGAAAACCGTAAAAATCCCAATAGAACATAACAGTACTGAAACATGTGTCCAGTTTACAGTTAACATTATTAAAGACAGTACTTGCAGGAGAAAGGCATCTATAATAGGCATTGAGGAGGACTCATAAAAAATAGTTTCATAATGCAGTGACCTTCACAGTGTGGCTGGAGCTGGAATAAATAACAAGATGTGTGTGAAAGACAACATGGTTTAAAAATGATACAGTGTAACTTTCAGATAATAAATCACCCACCTAATTTTTTATAATTCATGGATTTTCTTTACAAGAGAGATGAGCAAAGATGATGATTGTCCAATATGGACGATGACAAGGACAGCCACCTCTAAGTAAATACAATATTTTACGTCTCCAGTGAGGTTGGTTTAGTGTGCCTCAGCACACTCTAAAGCTAATGATTAGATAGTTAGTAGCAGGGCGTTTGGTGATCAATGACTGAAACAAACTTCTTCTTTGACTATTTGGGTAGTCAAATATTCATAGGGAAAGTATTTACTGTACTAACACTTGATTTAGTGATAACTAGGAAAAAAACAAATTTTTAACCATAAAATAAAACAACATTTTAAACCATCTTAATACTTTCTTTGACATGTAATAAAGTGAATGGTCTTTCTGTCATTTTCACTCTGCCTGTATGTCTATTCTGATGATAACTTGAAAGCTGTCAGTTGACCGACCTTGATTCCTCTGATTAGGCCGGAAATACCTATCCTTTACGTCACTAAGTCATGCATCACCATTTATTTACCATCACTTTTGGTGAAACTGTTGTGCCGCCTTAAATATATATCAATAGCAAACTATGTTGCGGGTTAGTTTGTACCACGGTGTTTTGAACCACTGGGGTTCGGAGATTCAGCTGCAGGTGAAGGCTGGGAAATGGAGCGGGCAAGCAGGCCATGTAACTGGGCTCAGCAGCCTCTATGGATACAATGACAAATAGCGAAAAGACTGAGGGGAAGGTAGTTTTGATCAGAGTAATTTAATAATACACATACACGTGTACCCTGTTCATATTTATGATGATGGTATTACACTCTAAAACGCAATGTTGCTTTCACAGATGAGAATGATATTATTATGATAAGAAGATATTTTGCCACTGTTAACGTAATATGATCAAAGAACAGAACTGGCATGGTAACGAGAGATGAGACGGATAGTGTTATATATATTTATATATATATTATATATATAATATATATTATATATATCTATATATATATATATATTTATATATATGTGTTAT